>NW_026898867.1:0-64739 GCF_033153095.1 Gastrolobium bilobum | reverse complement strand
TACTGTGATGCTTCCAAGAAAGGTTTGGGGTGTGTGTTGATACAAGAAAAGATAGTTGTTGCTTATGCTTCGAGGCAGTTGAAGCCTCATGAAGAGAATTATCCGACGCACGATTTGGAGCTTGCTGCTATTGTATTTGCCTTAAAAATCTGGAGGCATTTTCTGTATGGGATGAAATTTGCTGTATTCAGTGATCACAAAAGTTAGAAATATTTGTTTGATCAGAAAGAGCTGAATATGTGATAGCGGAGATGGGTTGAATTTTTAAAAGACTATGATTTTGAGCTGAAATACCATCCGGGTAAAGCTAATGTGATGGAAGATGCCTTGAGTAGGAAGTCTGTTAGTGCGTCCCAGCTGATGTTGTGGGATAACGAATTGATTGAACAATTCCGAGATTTGAAATTGACGGATGTCTTTATTGGTAGTGTGGAAGAATTTGAGTGCTTACAGGTGGAAAATAAATTGTATGAGAAGATTAAAGAAACACGGTACGGAATTACAGTGTCAAGTATTTGAAAGGGCAGATTGGAATATCTGTGAATGAACAGGGCTTATTAATGTATCAGGGCAGAATTGTAGTGCCCAAAGAGTTAGCAGAGGAGGTAATGTTTGAGGCCAATAAGGTTCAGTATGTTGTACACCCAGGTGCCACAAAAATGTATCAAGATCTGAAAACTAAGTTCTGGTGGCCTGGGATGAAGAAGGATGTTGCTGAGTATGTGTCGAGGTGCTTAATTTGTCAGAAAGTCAAGATAGAACATCAGAAACCTGCAGGGTTACTTCAGCAGTTGGATATACCAGAGTGGAAATGAGAGAGTATCTCGATGGATTTTGTTGTTGGTTTGCCTCGGACGCAGGCTGGTCACGATTCAATTTGGGTAATAGTGGACAGGCTTAGGAAGTCTGCACATTTTCTGCCAGTGCGGGTGGACTTCTCTACGGAGAAATTAGCAAAGTTATATGTGAAGGAGATTGCAAGGCTCCACGGGATACCGGTTAGCATTGTTAGTGATCGGGACCGGAAATTCACTTCTCGCTTTTGGGGAGCCTTGCAGCGAGCTTTTGGCACTCAGCTCAGGTTGAGCACTGCGTATCACCCGCAGAGTGATGGTCAGACTGAGAAGACCATACAGACACTTGAGGATATGTTGAGAGCTTGCACACTGGACCGGGTACTGCTTGGGATAGGTATTTATCACTGGTGGAATTCTCGTATAATAATAGTTTTCACTCCAGTCTGGGCATGGCGCCGTATGAGGCATTGTATGGGCGGAGATGTCGTACTCCTACTTGTTGGACTGAGGTAGGTGATAAAGAGAGATTTGGGCCGGATTTCGTGCAAGAAACTACAGCGCAGATTGAAATGATCAGAGAAAAACTTAAACAGGCACAAAATTGGCAGAAAAGTTACTATGATAGTAGACACAGACCGCTGGAATTTGAAGAAGGTGATCATGTATTTGTGCGGTTATCTCCAGTTACGGGTGTTGGACGTGCATTAGGCGTGAGGAAGCTGAGTCCTCATTTTATTGGGCCGTCTCAGATAACGAAAAGAGTGGGATTAGTGGCCTATCAGCTTGCCTTGCCCCCACAGTTGTCAAATTTGCACGATGTTTTTCATGTATCGCAGTTGCGGCGTTATATTCCGGTTGAATCACATGTGGTGATACATGACGATATTGAAATTAGAGAGAATTTAAAGACTCCTATAGGTCCTAGTGAGGTCCTCGACCGCAGTGAAAATAAGCTTAGAAGCAAAGTTATTCCAATGTTAAAGATTCAGTGGGAAGGACGTACACCTGAGGAGGCTACTTGGGAGCGGGAGAACGAGATTCTCCGGCTATATCCTGAGTTAGTGGACATGTATGATTTAATTTTGCGGCCAAAATTCTAAAAGGTGGGGTGATTATAACATCTCGCAATTTTAAATTAAGTATTTAAAATATTAAATGAGTAATTAAGTGAAGGATTAGTGAAAATCCTAAAGATTATGCCAAAATACAAAGAAAGGGCAAAACGGTAATTAGCCAACACGCAACCCTAGGAAGATAAAAAATTGAGTAAAAGGTCTCAGATGATAAAAATGACCCTGGAAATGGATTCAGAACGAAAAATTGAGTGGTTAGGCAAGTTTCAGAAAAATTAGTGAATAGTGTTTTACCGGGTCAAAATACCGCGGTATGATTGCACCGTAAAACGTGCCAGTTGAGTTTTGAGCTCTAGGTTTCAAATATGATTTATAAATGGTCTATAGAACTAGGAAATATGAATTCTGATAATATTTGATGGAATTAAGTCAGTTTGGGGAAACATGCTAACGGCGCGCGCAATAGCGTAAAACAGTGTTTTCTCCGAACGACCGGAAAATTCTGGATTTATCTGATCAAGTATAATTAAAGGACAAGGTTTAATGTGAAAAATTAGAGTTTCTCAATAGGTTGTGAATTTTTGGACGTTTGGTGAAGGTTCGGAGGAATTTTAAAACGCGTGAGGTGGCGTGGGACCCATCCTACTTTAACTCCACTTAAGCCACCTCACCCTCACTATTCATCATCACCTTTCTTTCCCTCTTCCTTTCCAAACCCGAGCTGCATCCCTCTCTCCCCTCTTCATTGTGCAAAATTTCATTTGCTAAACACCTAGCCGTTTTTCAACTGAATCCATCGATTTTTGTCTTGAATCTTGATGGAAAACACCTTCTAAACAAATTGGTATCACTCTTGAGCCATGAAACCGTGTATTAGGGGAGATCCAAGCCATTTTCAGATTCGAATTTTGGGAAAAAATGGAGGTTCATGGAGTCATTTGAGCTTCCGTTGCTTGGAGGCGTCTTGGGGTAACATCAAGCATTGGTTGTGAGTATATTTCCACCTCATTTCCATGGTTAAATTGTAGTTGATGTTTATGAACCCTAAACCTTGCATTGTTGATGTGTTATGTTAGAGGGCTCAATTGGAAAAAGTTTGTACTTGAAAGTGTCTTAGAATAATGTGTATTAGCTATAAATGCCGTGAAAATTTTAGGTGAAAAATATGGATTTTTAACTTAGAATATTTTTGAGGTGTCATGACTTGGATTTTGGAAAATGTGTTAATATGTTATTGGTGAGTTGTTGCATGATTATATGTTGATATAATGGTGTTGTATGAGGTGTGGAGTGATTAAAATTGAGTGAGAATTCTTTAGAAATTCCAAGTGGGCAATTCGGCCATATAGAGAGCTTTAGGGAGTTGAGGTTGTTTGTGTTGATTGGATGATATTTCAAGTGTTAAATGGTATTAAAATGGGTTGTGTGGTGGTTGGAAAGTGGTAGAATCAATGAAAAATAATAAATTGTATTTAAGGTCATAAAGGAACTTAGAGTGAATTATTAAGCAAAACGATGCTTAAAAGACGTAAAACGGAAAAACGACACTTGAATTAGCCTTGTGACAACCTTAGGATGCAAAATAAAATGAGAAAGAAAATTTAGAAAAATAAATTTGAAAAAATGCTTAAGAAGGCCGAACCTACATAGTGTAGGAGTGAAAATTTGACGTTTTCGTATTTTGATGGATTTGCCGTATACTGACGGTTCGTACATGGATATTGTAGGTTGCCGTACGTCGACTTGAGCCCCGAACCGTGAGTCGGTGGATTGCCCTTGGTCCTGGACCAAGTGGATTGAGGTAAGTGGTTAGATCAATGCTTGTATAATTGTAAATTGGCATGTGTTGTATGAGTTTTTTATTGGGAATGTCCTTTGTGTAGGCATTCTGTTGAATAACGAGTTTGGAAAATAAGCTGCTATGGAGCTAAGTGGAAGAACATTTTGAGGTAACCTCTTGGTACTGGGGCTTGTTCCCCTTGTGTGTTCCACCATACCCGTTGAGGGTGATGGTAGGAAATGTATATGAGTAGTGTAGAATAACATGAGCATGCATGTAGTATTTATGAGGGTACTTATGTACCGAGTCTCTGGCCAGTAGACAGTGTAGCCTTCGGGCAGTGCGAACTTCCACTGGATAGGTCTCCGAGAGGAAGTTCCAGTTGACCTAGGGTCGTGGTGTGTCATCCGGGTAGGAGCACACTAGGAAGTCTCGGGTGTATATGGATGGAAGGGGTACCTTGGTTGTGGTTCTTGGAACACGCCTTGGATTAGACCCGTAGGCTTATATGCCGAGGACGTTGCGTGGTATTGGTAGCTACCATTCCAGCTTCGTCGTATTTTATATCCCGATATTCCCCAGTTTCTCTAAATCCTCTGCTTTATCCCGTTTTGAAAGTGGTTGTTTTATATTGCTTATATGCATCGAAGTGAACCATTGGGCGGAGTTTTCTCCAGAACCTCTGGGTTACTGAGATATATTCGTATATCTCACCTCGTCTTGGGGGCTTTATTTCAGGAGCTAGCAGTGGCGTTGGAGCGGCGGGCAAGAAGCGCGTGGGATGATTAGATGGAGCATTTCATTATTTTGCATTTTGATGGCCATGTGGCCTAGGCTAGACTTAGGGCATGAACATCTCATATGTATGTAGGATGAGTTTCATTAGCATATTTGTTCATGTCATTTTGCCTAAGTCTAGTAGTTTGTGTCATTTAAGCTTATGTTTCAATTTGTAATTAAAGTTGTAATAATTAAAAGTTGTAATTTGAAGTTGAAGTTGTAAGTTGTAATATGTAAGTTAAATGTTGTAAATGTACAAGAAATGCATGATATACTACGATGGAAGGGCTTTAGGCCTATTGTAGGTTTATGATTACTTGTATGTTGGAAATATGCATGAAAAGGGACTTTGTTGATTGAAACCATTTAAGGATTTAAAGTGAACTATATTGTGTAATAAATATAAACTGAGTTAGGTTGTAAGTGCCCCAAGGCATTGTTGATCCTTGTGTGTGCCACCCATTGGATTATTAGGTACATTTGAGGTACTAGTGAGCTTATGCAAATTTGGGAATTTTAGGAAAAACAAAGGAAACTCTGGCGAATTTTCTGTTGAATTGTCAGATTTTAGACGAACTTCGGGAGAGCATATCTCCCTCCACAGAGGTATGATACGGACATTCCATACGCCATTTTGAATCTTGAGATGTCCCCTAAATTTTTTCAAAATCTTAGAATAATCAGGGCTGCACGTAGCCCTGTAGGAGCCAGTGAAAACCGACTGTCCAGAACCCCCTTATGCAGGGGCTGTTTCTGGCAGTTTTTGGGAAATTAATTCCTGCTTCGTTTCTTAGTCAAATTAAGTGTACGATATACCAAATTGAAGTTTGAGATGTCTAGTTTGTAGTAAAAATATTTGAGAGCAGTTGGATGAGTGGATTTTGTGCAGTAATTCGTGGAGTGAGAGTGGTTTTGAGCTGTTTTGGGGTTGGTTGGCAGTTTTGCTTGTCCAACTTCAAACGGCGATAACCGGAGCAAATGAGCTCGGACTTGAGCGTGTGATGGCTTCTTAGAAAGGTAATTAAGTAAGAAAAAAATTTAACTAGAGGGAAAGGTCTGATTTGGTACGGTGTGTTCGCAGAAAAATAATTAGTGAACCATGTTCGAATAGGTAAAAACGTAAGATTGAGAAATTGGCTAAGTGTGTTATGGGGACCCCTTAGTAACTTATAATACGTAAAGTAAGATATAAAATTATTTAAAATAAGTATTCCGCAAGAGTTTACAGTTATGGTCACAGCTTTTAATTATTACGCTTTTTATCGTTTTAAATGCTCGCGTAATAATCGGAAAAAGTTTATTCGCATTTTTATAAATGAATTGTTGTGATTGTAACTGCGCTTAATATCATAATTAATGTTAACAATACTGGTGTACAACAGGCTGTTACACATATGTTCCCTTGTATTCTTACATTTTATCTTTATTGATAAATTTGTTAGAAGGGATTAATTTTTTCGATATGAAGATACTAGAATAATGCAGGATCCACACAAAGCTAGATTCCAAACAAGATATTCATTCACAAGTGGAAGCACGACCATGATAATAACAATTCAAGAAGAAACTCAAGAATGTGTTTGATCAAGGTTAATGACACAACACATCCGAAAAGCATGCAATTTTTAGTTAGAAAAAGAGGTTCCAACAATATTGCATGAAGATAATGCCGCTTGCATAGCTCAATTAAATGGAGGACACATCAAAGGAGACAGAACGAAGAATATGTCACCAAAATTCTTCTTCACTCATGATCATCTTTAACAAAATAGTGAAATTGATATTCAACAAATTCTTCTTCACCAAGGCGTCACCTACTTCAAGTTTTGAGTTACAAGATCGGAATGCGTAAACTCAGAGATATTAAATAATGTTATCATCAGGGGGAGTAAAATAAGTGTTGCACTCTTTCTTCCTTCACCATGGTTTTGTCCCATTGGGTTTTCCTGGTAAGGTTTTTAATGAGGCAGCTGCTAATACATATTTCTTCTCAATAGGATTATTGGACATCCAAGGGGGAGTGTTATAAAAAATTTATATGTTGGCTGTCCAAACCGTTATATAATTGTTATGACTGTTGGAGACGTTAATGACCGTTAGAGAACTAATTGTAGTTATTATGTCTTTCATGTTTTCTGAGCCTATAAATAAGGTATGTATAAAGCATCATGGAAGTACTACAATATCGAATAGAACAAGATTTCATTCCTCTGTTTCTCTTATCTCTATAATCTTTTCTAGTTCTTATTAATTTCACAACATTAACCATTTTTTATAACAGAAATAATATTTTGTCATGAAAATTTTATAGCTCTTGAAAAAGTGTCTTGTCAACTAAGCATTCATATTGAACGTTTCTTAATGAAAGTAACAAAATTGATTAAGTCTACACTTAGAAAATAAGAATATTGCATAATCTTTCTATTGATTATAATTTCAGCCATAGCCGTCTAAAGAAGGCTGGCTGGCCATCTGAATTGAACATGGCATGTTTCTGCAGAAAGAAACACACACATATATAGATATGTGCCATTGCCACTAACACTGCAACTCATAGTCACAGACAGCAATGTAGCAATATGAGACAACCAGAGGCATGATAAACCCTTGGTTTATAAGGTTTTAAAGCATGAATTAGTTTAGTTTGTGTGATTAAATGGATGGAAAAGAGGGTTAATGTCCTAGAAAGTCCTAAATACAAGTTCTGAAGTTTGTGTTGAAAATTTACATTGTTCTTGTAGGAAAATGAATCTCAAGAAGCAAAAGAGATAAGGAAAAAGATTCTGAAAAAATTGGAGAATTCAAGTGTTGAGCGCTAAAACGGCCAAAACAAACGTTTTAGCGCTCTGCTGCAAAATGAAGCCAAAAAGTGCTAGTGTTGAGCGCTAAAACGGCCAAAGCAAACATTTTAGCGCTCTTCTGTTCAAAAAGATGCGGGTCTTGAGTGCTAAAACGGTCAAGTCAAGCGTTTTAGCGCTCTGGTGTTCAACAAAATGCCAAAATTCCCTGGAAGTGTGCGCTTTAGCGGTCATGATGAAATGTTTTAGCGCTGAGGACAGTTAAAAGCGGTTAGGCATCCGTCAAGTTTAGCGCTAAAACGTCCAACAATGAACGTTTTAGCGCCCATGTCAGTCTCTGGATGTTATTTCAGTTTTTGAACTTGTAAACTATAAAAGGGCAAGGGGTCTTCACACTTCAAAAAAGGGGGATCAGATCTGATCTTTTATAGATCTGATCTGACTTTTCATTCTCTGAATTTCGAAATTCCTTAGGTCTTAGTCTTGTATTAGTTTTAGTATATTTTAAGTAATTGTGATTGAAGATTGAAGATTCAGCAACATGACAATAGAGTTTGATCTTTCCTCTTCTCTTGTTATTTCTGTTTCTATGTCTGAGTAGAGTCCTTTGTAGTTGGATTTCAATGGAACTCAAAGATGAATTTATGTATGGTTGATTGAATATTATGATTATCTTTTATGTGATGGTATGAAAGTGTCTTTGTTAATTCTTTCCATTAAGGAAGTAGTGTAGATCAAGAATGTTTACATTATTTCTGTAACTGGCAATTTCATCATCAGTGTTCTATTATTCAAGGAATTGAAACTAGGACTCTGATGTAATATGTAAAATCTTAGTGCTTAATGTATGTATTAAGAAGGGAATCACCAAGGGATTGGGGTTCTTGATTAATGTATCAAGAAAGATAGTAAGGAATTACATCTTGGTGACAATAAGAAGATTGATTGACATCACATGGGAGACAATTCATGATTGGATCGATTCTTACATAAGTTTATGGTTGAGGGACATTGATTTCCTGACTACTTGTTGTAAAATTATAATTCACATTTTAATTATTTTACCAATTCTAAATACAATTCAAATTCTGGTGACAATTATCAATGCATTCAATGAATTCTTGTTTGATTCAACTTAATTATAAATGGTTAGTTGGTGTTTGAACACAAATCCTCGTGGTAACGATCTTTACTTATCATTTAATTACTTGTACGACTAGTACACTTGCTAAAGTCGCAACAGTACATACTCAAGCTTACTTTGTGGAAGAACAAGGTCACACTCTTTGCCCTTGGCAAGGATCAAGAAAATAATGAAGATGTCCAGTGATGAAGTGAAGATGGTATCTGGTGAAGCTCCTATAATTTTCTCCAAGGCTTGTGAGCTGTTAATTGAGCAACTAGCAAGAAGGTCATGGAACATTACCATCCAAGGCAAAAGGAGAACTATGCACAAAGAGGATGTGGCCTCTGCTGTTTTATCCACTGATCTATTTGACTTTTTGTAACATCCCCGTCTCGAGGCGGTTCAATTAACATACATATGATACAAACAGAAACAGCAGAAAACTTAACTTATGAAAATACGAGCTAACTTTTTTTTCCTTTTTCATTAATCTTAATTCACATGATATCTCACATTGCATAGTTCTCCTAATTTAATTCGTATTTGACGAAGACGAAAATCGGGCAGAGTAACATCTGTAAATTGGACAACTGGGGATTTGTCAATCTCACTCTCAAAGGTTCCTGATAAACAGTTTATACTATATATAATTTCAGAAATACCAGATATCTATAAAGGATTATATACCCATTCAAGGGTGCATGTATAACTGGCTTCGTGCCACTATGTCTAATAGCATACATATTTCAGCACATGCACATATCTGAATACACAAATGTACATGCATCAAATATGAATACATGTACAAAACAAATATATTGTATAATGGATCAAACATCATGATCCCAAAATGAATAGAACATTATACAACAATACATATTCTTCAAAAATAACATCTATAATAAATAGTAGCGTTCGGCCACCAAGAACTCGATATCCTCATACTAGTACCTCTAGCCACGGGTAGTGTCCTTGTCCCATGAGGGCTCTTCAATTAACTGTGTTCCTGAAATCATATCCCCAAACGAGGTTAGAGACGAATCTCTAATAAGCTCCAGGTTTATGGAAAACTCTCCAAACCCTGGGCTCACTTCCTGCATCACAGTCAGATACATAATATACAAAATATCATATAAGCAAATATCATAGCTGAACAAGCATATACACATATCTTATCAAAGATGCACGCAGTATTTCCCAAGGGAGGACCCCAAGCAGAAATCAACACACGTAACAAATATCATAACTAAACTTAGCATATATAAGTATCTTATCAGAGATGCACGTAGTATTTCCCAAGGAAAGACCCCAAGCGAAAATCAATCCACATAAATTCATTTGCGAAAATCAACACAACAATCACATCAGAATAAAGCATATTATATCAAAGATGTACGCAGTTATTCTCGAGGGAGGACCCCAAGCAAAAATCAATTTACGTGTTCCCAAGGGAGGACCCCAAGCGGAACCAGAACATATCAGAGGTGTACACACTCAGTCCCGAGGGAGGACCCCAAGTAGACATCAGTGCACATGTTCCCAAGGGCGGACCCCAAGCGTAATAAAAAATATATCAAAGTTGTACACAGTCAGTCCCTAGGTAGGACCCCAAGCAAGCATCTGTTCACAAGGATCAATGGTTAAAGATCATCACAGAAATCACATCAAAACAAAACATATCTTATTATCATATAGTTCTATATGAATGCATCTATATCATATATCTCATACATATCGTACAACCCGACCACTGTCCGTACACTATGGCGGAACACAAAGTAGGAGTGAATCCCATAAACATAGAGCTTACATTTTGAAGCTTTACCGATTTGCTCACTTGTAACACAAGCTACTTATCTTGCTCCATGAGAATCCAAACGTTCACAATCCCTAGGCACACGTAGAGAAGGAATTCAACACAAAACTCAATCAAATGATATAATGCCATGTAAATATACAAGAAACATACTTTATTGTTTATTTTCTTTGTACTTAATCATATTAAGTCATGAGTAGGTGTTTCTTTGTTCATCAAATCTCCACAAAATTCCACATATTCACTTAGTCTTAGGATAGTCCCAAAAAGAGTTTAGAACACTCATTACTTTTCTTAGCACCTAAAAGCCTATTTTTCCCAATTTAAGGCAGAGTGCCCTTTACAAAGGAGCTATAAGATTTCTCTTTGTCTAGTGCCTAAACCCAAACTCAGCTACCTAAATAAATTATTTTACGCATAAAAGTGTTCTCACTTGGCGAAACAGTAACTCCAAACGTATACCTCCTTTGAAAATGGCCAAAACTCATTTTAAGGCCATACAAAGGAGCTTCCTTATTTTCTTTTTTATTTCACCAACGCGAAGGTTCATACACCTTAGAAAATTATTCCACGCATAAAAATATGCTCGCTTTGCAAAATAGTAACTCCTAGCACATACCTCCTTTGAAAATGGCTATAATCTTATATAAGACCTAAAGAAGGAACTTACTCATTTTTCTTTTTATCTAACCCAACCAAAGGTTAAAACATCTAATAGTTTTTAGGCCGTATAAGTACTCATTAGCACAAACAAGCACTCTAAAAACATACTTCATTTGTAAACGGCTAAGAGGCACATAAAGGAAATCATGCCAATTTCATGATTCCAATGTTTTAGTCCATCAAATTCAAGCTTATCATAAAACCATAATCATCATTAGGTAATAAAACTCATTTTACACATTAATCCATCCATTTATGCCTCAAAACATAAGACACCACTAAGCGTCATTCAATTAATTCACTCAATTCACAACTTATATAATCATATAAACCTTCACAAAGTGTCCATTATTTTTTGAACATTAAACCCTAATTTTTCACACCATGGCTGAACCTAGTGGAGGGAATACAAGGGATTTTTTTCAAACTTTCATCACATATACATACTTATTTCACATTACCACAACTAAAACAACAATAATCCATCAACCAATTCAAATTTCAAACTCAAATATTTTCCATAACACATGCTCATAATATTCCAAACTTAAATCATATAAATCAAACCATTAGAATGAGGATTTCTTACCTCAAATCACTTATCCAAGGTCCAAGGAACAAGACCCAAGCAAAGCTCACTCAAAAACCACACTTTTACACTTGGATAAATAGTGCCACAAAATGGGAGGAGAGGAGAACTCTTCACACAAGCACTTTCAGCCCAAAATAATGGGTGGAATGGATTCACCATGATATTTACTTAAACTTTCATGTATGGCACTTTGTATTTTGGTGGTTGTTTGTGTGAGAAATCAAAGAAAAGAAATGAACTCAAACCCTCCCCTTCCATGGTTGCACATCGACCAGCAGAGGGAGAAAGAAGATGGGGTCAACGCACGTAGAGGAAAGAAATATAAGGATTTTACGGTGTGTAAATTTAAGTTACTTTAACTTAGTAACAACTTATCTATCTACACACTTCCATCCAATACCAAACTTTACCCAATAAACTAGAATATTTTTCCAGCCAAATTTCTAACTTTACTTTTGCATTCTGGGTAATTTCTCCTACACCCATTTTTACCCCCAAAAATCTCACTGAATGTACTTTTTACCTAAAAAGGAACCCTAATTTATTTAATTAGATCTTTTACTTAATTTAACCCATTTATGCATGATTAAATATTTAATCACATGCCTTTTTTCTAATTAACCGGGTTAGGGATATTATATTCACCCCACCTTTTAAGGATTTTGCCCACAAAATCAAACATATTACATAACACATACCGGACGTTAAACTCAGGATACCGTTGGAGAATATCATTCTCTCCCTCCCAAGTAGCGTCCTCAGGAGTTAAACCTTCCCATTGTACCGTCCTCAGGAGTTAAACCTTCCCATTGTACCTTGATCATGGGAATAACCCTGTTCATCAATACTTTCTCATCGCAAGCCAGAACCTTCAGTGGTCCTACAACAAACTTCAAATATTTCTTTATCTCAGTATCATACTGCTTGACAATGTGGGACACATCAGGTAAATATTTGCGAAGTTGACTGATGTGAAAAACACTCTGCAGATTTAAAAAATGTGGAGGTAAGGTGTAACGCTCGATCGCTTCAAGAATCAATGACTATCCCCACATACTAACACGAGACTTTTCAGTGTGTTTTTTCCTCACTCGCACACTTCCCGGAAAAACTTTCCAGGAGGTCACCCATCCCAGAATTGCTCCAAGTCAAGCACGCTTAACTGTGGAGTTCTTCTGATTCGGGTTACCGAAAAGCAGATGCATCTTGTTAGTATAGGTAGTACCAATTAATTCTTATTATCCCAAACTGTTCAGTCTCATACCTGCACAGTCTTTGGAATCCCTCTCTTTCGGGTGTCGATTCAATTCATTCGTGCATGTAATCCCCCACTGGAAGCCTGTCAGGAGCCGCTCCTTGTCCATGCCCTTTCGCACCTGCGATCACTCCCCGCCCTCGTCAGCGCTTGGGATGTTACATAAGGCAAGCTGATAAGCCACAGGTCCGACCCTCTTTATAATCTGGTAGGGCCTTATAAACCTAGGACTCAACTTCCTCACTCCAAGAGCACGACCAACACCTGTAGTCGGAGACAAACAGATAAACATATGATCCCCTTCCGAAAATTCAAAGGGTTGATGTTTTGCATCATAACAACTCTTTTGGCGACTCTGGGCTTTCTTTAATCGATCCTTAATCATAATAATCTGATCAGTAGTCTCCTGGACCATATCAGGCCTAAATAACTGTCTGTCACCAATTTCTGACCAACAAGTAGGCCCTCTGCACCTACGGCCATACAAGGCTTCATAGGGAGCCATGCCTAAACTGACATGATAACTATTATTGTAGGAAAATTCCACCAGAGGCAGATACTTATCCCAAGCAGTCCCCTGCTCTAAGGCACAAGCCCTCAACATGTCCTCCAGAGTCTGAATGGTCCTCTAAGTCTGACCATCAGTCTGGGGATGATAAGCCGTACTCAGTCTCAACTGCGTACCGAATGCTTGCTGCAATGCTTCCCAAAGTCTAGATGTGAACTTAGGGTCTCGACCACTAATGATACTTTCAGGAACACCATGAAGTTTCACAATCTCTTTCACATATAATCGAGCCAACTTCTCAGTAGATAAACTCGTCTTGACTGGAATGAAATGTGCAGACTTTGTCAATCTGTCTACCACCACCCATATAGAATCAAAACCAGCCTGAGTTCTCGGTAATGCCACTACGAAATCCATAGAAATACCGACCCATTTCCATTTCGCAATATCCAAGGGCTGCAGTAATCCATATGGCCTCTGATGCTCAATCTTAACTTTCTGACATACCAAATATTTGTTTACAAACTGAGCAATATCTTTCTTTATGCTCGACCACCAGAAATTCAGTTTCAAGTCTCGGTAAATCTTGGTAGCACCAGGATGGATAGTGTACTTACCCATATGGGCCTCAGCCAACACCTCATCAACCATCTGACCCTTCAGAACAATGATCCGATCTTTATAAAACATAAGACCGAACTTATCAGTAGATACAAAGTCCTGTTCTTTCATAGACTGACCTCTTCATCAAGTAATTGAGCCTCTTTAAGCCGCTCAACTAACGAGTTCTGGACTACCGTAGTAGTCAACAATATGGGCTATCTTCTGGATTCACAGGAATGTTGAGATCCCTAAACTTCTCAATTAAATCATACTCAGAAATCATCATATTAGCTATACAAAGCGCCCTTCTGCTTAAAGCATCGGCCACCACATTGGCTTTACCTGGGTGATATTGCAATTCAAAATCATAATCCTTTAGAAATTCCACCCATCGACGTTACCTCATATTCAACTTTCTCTAATCAAACAGATACTTTAAACTTTTGTTGTCACTGTAGACAACGAAATCGTCACCATATAGAAAGTGTTGCCATATTTTCAATGCGAACACTACGACTGCTAACTCAAAATCATGTGTTGGATAATTCTCATCATGCAGCTTTAACTGCCGAGAAGCATAAGCAATCGCCTGACGTTGCTGCATCAGTACACAGCCTAATCCAAACTTAGATGCATCTTCAAATGTACCTGCAGGATCAGGCAATATCAATACCGGAGCGGTAGTCAACTTTTTTTTTTTAACTCCTGGAAACTCATTTCAAATTCTTGGGTCCACAGTAATGGGTTCCCTTTATGGGTTAACCGTGTCAAAGGTAGTACCATTTGTGAGAATCCCTCAATAATACGCTTGTAATATCCAGCCAAACCAAGAAAACTCATGATTTCAGTAATATTTTTAAGACGCTCCCAGTCTACCACTGCTTCAATCTTACTCGGGTCCACTGCCACTCCTTCAGATGAAATGGCATGGCCCAGAATTTGTATCTCAGAAAGCCATAAGTCACACTTGGACGGCTTAGCATATAACTGATGATCTATCAGAATCTGTAGAACAATCCTCAAATGCTCAGAATGCTCTTCTTTGCTCTTTGAATATATCAGTATGTCATCAATAAAGACAACCACAAACTGATCCAGATAGGCTTTAAAGATCTGATTCATATAAATCATGAAAACGGCTGGTGCATTTGTAAGCCCAAACGGAATAACTAGGTACTCATAGTATCCATATCGGGACCTGAAAGCTGTCTTCGGAACATCATTCGGCTTTATCCGAATCTGATGATACCTGGACCAGAGATCAATCTTAGAAAATATAGTCGCACCACGCAAATGATCTAACAAATCATCTATACGCGACAAAGGATACTTATTCTTAACAGTAACCTTATTTAACTGCCGGTAATCTGTACATAATCTCATAGACCCATCCTTCTTCTGAACAAATATCATTGGGGCTCCCCATAGAGACACACTCGGTCTAATAAAATTCTTACTGGACAAGTCTTTAATCTGCTTTTTTAGCTCAGATAATTCCAGAGGTGACATCCGGTATGGGGCTAAAGAGATAGGCCCCACACCAGGGAACAAGTCAATTGAGAATTCAATTTCTCTCTCTGGCGAAAAGTGCAGGATTTCATCCGGAAAAACATCCTCAAAATCATAGACGATAGGGATCTCCGAAATTGGTTCCTTATTGACACCTACCAGACCTCCCAATAGAATAAACCCAGAATCTCCTTCCTTCAAGGCTTTTGCAACCCGAAAGACAGACAAATAAGGAGACTTTCTCTCTTCATCATTAGAGGAAATAGAAATGGTCTTGCTGCAACAATCAATCTTCACACAGTATTTGGATAACCAATCCATTCCCAAAATCAAATTCACAGAGGCAAGATGTAAGATAATAAAGTCAGCAGCATACTCCCTTCCTTCATACTTGAATTTCACATTTTTACAAATATATTTTTCATCAAAAACACTTCCCACAGCCGTAACAATACGTATAGGGAATCTCATCCTTATCACATTCAAATTGAATGTTTCATTATTAATTCAACCTCTTGCTGCCTAGTTGCAGCCCAAGTCTACTGTAGTGCAGCCAAAATTGCTACATCAGGATCCGGTGGTGGATCATCATTATTAAGTGTCCTACGAGTCCTCCATGTAGAAACCATATCTCTGCATATATTACACTAAGGAATGAGTTAGCTACGCTCACACTCAGTGATCACACATGCAGTATACAACACTCCAAGAAAACACTCAAGAACATCCAACTTCAAACATCTTATGCTATATATCATGTAACTCCCTAGAGCGACTGCTCTGATACCATAAATGTAACATCCCCGTCTCGAGCTGGTTCAATTAACATACATATGATACAAACAAAAACAGCAGAAGACTTAACTTACGAAAATACGAGCTAACTTTATTTCCTTTTTCATTAATCTTAATTCACATGATATCTCACATTGCATACTTCTCCTAATTTAATTCGTATTTGACAAAGATGAAAATCGGACAGAGTAACATCTGTAAATTGGACAACTGGGGATTTGCCAATCCCACTCTCAAAGGTTTCTGATAAATAGTTTATACCATATATAATTTCAGAAATACCAGATATCAATAAAGGACTATATACCCATCCATGGGTGCATGCATAACTGGCTCCGTGCCACTATGTCTAACAAGATACATATTTCAGCACATGCACATATTTGAATACACAAATGTACATGCATGAAATATGAACACATGTACAAAACATATACGGACCATATATTGTATAATGGATCAAAAATCATGATCCCAAAATGAATAGAACATTATACAACAGTACATATTCTCCAAAAATAACATTTATAATAAATAGCAGCGTCCGGCCACCCAGAACTCCATATCCTCATACTTGTACCTCTAGCCATGGGTAGTGTCCTTGTCCCGTGAAGGCTCTTCAATTAACTGTGTTCCTGAAATCATATCCCCAAACGGGGTTAGAGACGAATCTCTAGTAAGCTCCAGGTTTATGGAAAACTCTCCATACCCTGGGCTCACTTCCTGCATGACAGTCAGATACATAATATATAAAATATCATATAAGCAAATATCATAGCTGAACAAGCATATACACATATCTTATCAAAGATGCACGCAATATTTTCCAAGGGAGGACCCCAAGCAGAAATCAACGCACGTAACAATTTAACTGAGCATATATACATATCTTATCTGAGATGCACGTAGTATTTCCCAAGGGAGGACCCCAAGCGGAAATCAACGCACGTAACAAATATCATAACTAAACTGAGCATATATACATATCTTATCAGAGATGCACGTAGTATTTCCCAAGGGAGGACCCCAAACGGAAATCAACGCACATAAATTCATTTACAAAAATCAACACAATAATCACATCAGAACAAAGCATATCATATGAAAGATGTACGTAGTCATTCCTGAGGGAGGACCCCAAGCGGAAATCAATGTACGTGTTCCCAAGGGAAGACCCCAAGCAGAACCAGAACATATCAGAGGTGTACACAGTCAGTCCCGAGGGAGGACCCCAAGCAGACATCAGTGCACATGTTCCCAAGAGAGGACCCCAAACGGAACCAAAAATATATCAAAGTTGTACACAGTCAGTCCCTAGGTAGGACCCCAAGCAGACATCCGTGCACAAGGATCAATGGTTAAAGATCATTACAGAAATCACATCAAAACAAAACATATCATATTATCATATAGCTCTATATCAATGCATCTATATTATATATCTCATACACATTATACAACCCGACCACTATCCGTACACTATGGCGGAACACAAAGTAGGAGCGAATCCTATCAACATAGAGCTTACCTTTTGAAGTTTTACCGATTTGCTCACTTGTAACACAAGCTACTTATCTTGCTCCACGAGAATCCAACGTTCACAATCCCTAGGCACACCTGAAGAAATAACTCAACACAAAACTCAATCAAATGATATAATGCCATGTAAATATATAAGACACATACTTTATTGTTTATTTTCTTTTTACTTAATCATATTAAGTCATGAGTGGGTGGTTCTTTGTTCAACAAATCCCCACAAAATTCCACATATTCACTTAGTCTTAGGATAGTCCCAAAAGACCTTTAGAACACTCATTACTCCTCTTAGCACCTAAAAGCCTATTTTTCCCAATTTAAGGAAGAGTGCCCTTTACAAAGGAGCTATAAGATTTCTCTTTGTCTAGTGCCTAAACCCAAGCTTAGCCACCTAAATAAATTATTTTACGCATAAAAGTGTTCTCACTTGGCGAAACAGTAACTCCAAACGTATACCTCCTTTGAAAATGGCCAAAACTCATTTTAAGGCCATACAAAGGAGCTACCTTATTTTCTTTTTTATTTCACCAACGCGAAGGTTGATACACCTTAGAATATTATTCCACGTATAAAAATATGCTCGCTTTGCAAAACAGTATCTCCTAGCACATACCTCCTTTGAAAATGGCTATAATCATATATAAGGCCTAAAGATGTAACTTACTCATTTTTCTTTTTATCTAACCTAACCAAAAGTTTAAACATCTAATTATATAGTCCTTAGGCCGTATAAGTACTCATTAACACAAACAAGCACTCTAAAAACATACTTCATTTGTAAACGGCTAAGAGGCACATAAAGGAAATCATGCCAATTTCATGATTCCAATGTTTTAGTCCATCAAATTCAAGCTTATCATACAATCATAATCATCATTAGGTAATAAAACTCATTTTACACATTAATTCATCCATTTATGCCTCAAAACATAAGACACCACTAAGCATCATTCAATTAATTCACTCAATTCACAACTTATATATACATATAAACCTTCACAAAGTGTCTAATTATTTTTTGAACATTAAACCCTAATTTTTCACACCAAGGCTGAACCTAGTGGAGGGAATACAAGGGATTTTTTTCAAACTTTCATCACATATTCATACTTATTTCACATTACTACAACTAAAACAACAATAATCCATCAACCAATTCAAATTTCAAACTCAAATATTTTCCATAACACATGCTCATAATATTCCAAACTTAAATCATATAAATCAAACCATTAGAATGAGGATTTCTTACCTCAAATCACTTATCCAAGGTCCAAGGAACAAGACCCAAGCAAAGCTCAATCAAAAACCACACTTTTACACTTGGATGAATAGTGCCACGAAATGGGAGGAGAGGAGAACTCTTCACACAAGCACTTTCAGCCCAAAATAATGGGTGGAATGGATTCACCACTATTTTTACTTAAACTTTCATGTATGGCACTTTGTATTTTGGTGGTTGTTTGTGTGAGAAATCAAAGAAAAGAAATGAACTCAAACCCTCCTCTTCCATGGCTGCACATCGACCAGCAGAGGGAGAAAGAAGATGGGGTCAACGCGCGTAGAGGAAAGAAATATAAGGATTTTACGGTGTGTAAATTTAAGTTACTTTAACTGGGTAACAGCTTATCTATCTACACACTTCCATCCAATACCAAACTTTTCCCAATGAATTAGAATATTTTTCCAGTCATATTTCTAACTTTACTTTTGCATTCTGGGTAATCTTTCCTACACCTATTTTTACCCTAAAAATCTTACTGATTGTACTTTTTACCTAAAAAGGAACCTTAATTTATTTAATTAGATCTTTTACTTAATTTAACTCATTTATACATGATTAAATATTTAATCACATGCCTTTTTCTAATTGACCGAATTAGGGGTATTATACTTTTTGGTTACTTTGGTTTCCAATTCTGGCTGTGACATGGAAGAGATTAAGCACTCTTAGGCAACCATTGTAATCAGTGCGAGCACCATCTCAACAATCAAAATCCACGCTTAGCCCATAATATAACTTTTAGGGGTTGTTTGGTTCAGGTAAAAAAAAATTTTACTAGGGAAATGTAATTACCAGGGATGTGCAGGAAAAGTGAGTTAGATAGGAAAGTTTAAAAAAAGTTGTTTGGTTGGACACAATTTTACCAGAAAAATTAAGTGAAATTCTTGAATCTGTGTTTGGTTGAAGATAAAATATTGATGGAAAAACATATTGAAATTACAAAAACACCCTTTTAAAAATGACTCTATAACTGCGGAGGCAACATCAATAAGGTTCACGTTCCTAGCTATTTCTCCACATATGTTTTGGATCTGTGACTGTACATCTAAGAACTCCCTTCTTTCTTCCTCTTGTTGCCATTACTGTTCAAGTATTGATGTTATGGCTTCAAGCTCTTCCTTGATAGTTGCAGAAGTTTTTTTTGGCTGTGAAGTTATAAAAAATATGCAGAGGAAGTTAATTTAGCATTTAAAAATTTAAATGCATCACAAACCTATATCTGCAGTAATCTTGTTTTGCATTGCCAATATAAGGATATAATTAAGTAGTTACTAACATTTCCAGCAAACCTCTTTTCTCCATGAGCTTATAGAAGACCAGAAAGCTCACGCTTAGCATCAAGCAAGGCTTGAAGTAGCTGTGCTCTTTCATCTTACTTCCGTTTGTTTCTTCATTCATACCATTTTGGGTTTCAGAACATAAAGATTGTGATCTACATATGCAAGCTGTGGCGGATGTGTGATGTATTGTGAAAAATTGTTTGCTCACGTGTGAGGGATATTCTTGTCATGGTTTTGTATCACTTTATTAACTTATCAGGTTTTTCAAGAAATACCACGTTCCAAGTTGCTTTCTCAATAGTGGTTTTCTTCCTTTTTAACATACAGTGGTTGATAGCTAGGCAACTGAGAGTGATGGGTAAATTTATGAAATCCTTCTACTAAATGTGAAGAACCATGAATGCTGGAATCACTTAGCTAGGAAATCCCTCAAAAATCTTGAACCAAACACCCCCTTAAGGTTTGGAGTTTAGAGATAGCTCGAGTCGTATTAATTTGTTCTACATGTTACTTTTTTTATTCAATCTATATATGTTTGAATTTGATTATTTTAAAAAATAGGTTTTTATTCAAATTAAGTCATTTTTTTTTAAAAAAAATGTTTTGGTTGAATTATAAAAATATGAGTACTATTTCATACTGAATTAGCTTTTGTTTTTTAAAGTTATAATTTGATCATTCCTAATAACAAATTTAAGTACTTAGACCGAGATAACTTTTATATGTGCTCTGATTCCCACGTCGCTACGTGTCTTCCTTACTTTGTGACAGTTGTGCTTCCTACTTGTCAAATCAAATAATTTTTTCTCTCTTTAATTAATTATTCATTTTAAAAGGAGATTTTTACTTTCCTTAATTTCTTTTAGGGTTAAATGTATCCCCGTTACATGAAAATGATTCTTCCCCCGCAGCAGGCATAAGGGTGAGCATGACAACCTTCCCAAAATCAATTTTTTTTAATTTTGTTCCCGGGAACAGAAATTGATAGAAAACTCGTTTAGTAAAACCTGTTTATTTTTTTGTTCCCGGGATGAACCAGATTAATTTTTGTGCTGAGGAACAGAAAAAAGAATCAGACAATTTCTACTTTTTTGTTTCCGGACACAAAATGAGAAACACTTATCTCTCTTAATCACTTTCCATCTCTACCATCATCACTACCACCATTATCATCCCAACACGACCACTGCCACCATCGTCGCCGCCATCGTCGTACCACTAGTGCTGTTGTGACCACCCCCACCACCACGATGCCACTGCCACCATCACCACCACCTCCACCCATGACTACCACCATGCCACCACCACCACAACTACCACCGCTGCAACCACCACAAACTGTCACCGTCACCACCACCATCACCACTACCGCCATCAACCACCACCACCATCAACCACCACCACCATCATCGCAACCACTGCCGCCACCGTCACCATCAGCATCACCACGCCACTGTCACTGCCACCACTATCATCGCTACCACTACCACCACCGCTACCATCACCATCACTGTCACCAACCACCACAAGTTATAAAGAGAGAAAAAAATATTGACCTGACTCCACCTAAAATTTGAATTTGCGAGAAGATTTCTCTTCTCATATTAAATGAGAGATACATAACCCTTTTTTTAGTTAATGCTCCATTTCCTTCAATTTATACAAAATTATATATAATAAGATATTTTCAAATCACTAGTAAAACAATATTTTATTAATCAAATCAGTTTTTGAGTTTCTACAAAACTTAAAGTTTCAAACGCTGTATTTTTTTATTTTAAATTATTTTTTAATACCAGTAAAATAATTTTTTTTATCAATTAAGCCAAATTTTTTAAATTTTTTATAATTTATATATTTTTTATATTTCATCTGTATTTTATAATAACTGTGTAATGAATACTTGCTAGTCTTTATTATTTTTTAGCTTCAATCAAATAATTTTTCAATCATTTTATATCCTTTTCAACTATTTAATGAACAAAAGATGTTTATTTTATAAATTCAAGAAAAAATCGTCTTAAAATTAATTATAAATTAATATGACATTAATTAAATTTTTTTCATAACTGATTACTTTAAAAATGATTATATGCATAGTTGATTTTCAACAATTTTTTTCACAAATAATTCTGACACTAACTTAAAGCATGTTTTGACCAATGTTATAAAAATCGGACCGACCCGGTCGGGTTGACCCGGAAACTGGGGAATCGGTCATGTAACCGGTTTGATTTTCATATTGAACCGGCCATGTTACAGAATTGGTGTGACCCGGTGCGACCCGGCCGGTTTTCGTAAAAACAGGTGACCCGGTCTGTTCAACCGGTGACCCGGTCCGGTCTATAAAAAAATAAATAATGTATTTTCATAAATTAATGTCTTTTTTTTTTTTTTACTCTCAAACACAAATGATTTGTTTTCTTTTGAAATATTTGAGTTATTTGTAGCTTATTAACTTATATAGATTATGTACCTAAAACACTAATATTATCTTGATTATGCAATATGCAGGGTAATTTTGATTTGATTTATAGTTAGAGATATCGTTTACTGAATCTGAAACACTAGTATTACAAATATTATATGTTTGATTGATCTTTTGTTGAACAATGATATGTAATTTATTATTTTCATATAAAAATATTTGAAATTAGTATATTTTTTTACAAGTATTTAAGTATATTTATAGTTTTTTAATATAAATGGTAGATTTACATATACTTACAGGATCATGCGGTTGAACTAGTGACCCACTCGTTGAAACAGTAACCCAGTACCTCGACCGGGTCAATAAGCGAATCGAGTTTAATAATAACATTTATTTTGACTCCAACAACTCATACCTGGAAGGTAAATTGCAAGATTTCTTGCCAGTTGCCACTTGCGACTCGCAAAACGCTAGGAAAGAACGAGAGACAATAACAACAGTCAACTTTGGTGGCTGATTAAGTGATTAATAGATAATTGAAATTTCTTAACATTGTTATCCAAAGTTTCCTTTCTTCTTTTTCAACTGAGTAAACCTCAAGCTTTTATGCAGCAGTCACACTTTTTGGTTTACACACATTGAGATATGTTAAGAAAGTTAATAACACAGCAATTTTGTAACTAGTGAAATAATAAGAGCATAACATTGTCGTTCCCTCTTTTTATCTCTGTGGTTACCAACTTCCTATAGCACAATCATCTCTGACTATGTAACCTCTTTTTATACAGTATCTATGCCTAAACAATAAAAGAACTGAAAAAATCTTCTTCTCTGTTGTTACATATCAATCAGTGCATATTTGAAAGTTTCTCTGATATGTACTCACATGATCAATGTTGTAGTTTGTTTTTAATTTCATCTATTTTCATCGAGCTTCTAATAAGGTGATAGTTATTCCATTGGTTGAGATCATTTCACTTCTACCTGAGTAAGAAGTTGCTGCATCCGAATCCTTTTTTACATAAAAACCAGGCTCTTTTGGCTCAGCTAATTCACTCTCACTTCCCAACATTAGAACCACAGAAGACATTACAGGCCTATCCTCAGGGTATTGCTGAACACATAAGAGACTAACATGGATGCAACGCAATACCTCTGATAGAACACAAGAGTACTCTATGTTTGAGTCAATCAGTTCTAAAGCCCTTCCCTCTTTCCAAAGACTCCATGCCTGAAATCATAGAATAAGAAAAATTACTTGTCACAAGTTTCTATGACACATCTAAATTGTAAATTTATCATACTTACATGAGTTACAAGGTTAGGAGTGTGGTTTTCGAGATAAAAACCTCTACTTCTCTTTCCACTTATAATCTCCAGCAACAAAATACCAAAACTAAAAACATCAGATTTCATAGAGAAAAGTCCATCAGCAGCATATTCTGGTGCCATGTAGCCACTGCAACATACCATCAAAACTAACAATTACTATAAAAGAAAGTGTCTCAAAACAGATCACACAAAGCTTTGTATTGAGATACTCACTAAGTTCCAGCTACTCGCTTTGTGTTGCCTTCTGTCTGATCTCCTCCAAAGATTCTAGCAATGCCAAAATCTGATATTTTCGGATTTAGCTTGTCATCAAGCAAAACATTACTTGTTTTGAGGTCTCTATGAATTATCCTCAATCTAGAATCTTGATGAAGATAGAGAAGACCTCGAGCAATTCCACAGATAATGTTGAAGCGCTTTGGCCAATCTAGCAATTTGCTTTTAGATTCATCTGTTTCATATGAATTAAATCTATTGACCCAATTGAATTCTAAATTACAAAATTCAGGTTTATAAACTCTAGAGTTATATTGGAATCATTGAATTAGTCCATCAAAATATAAGCATTGTTCTAATATTCATACCAAAAATCAACCAATCCAAGCTACGGTTAGTCATGTATTCATAAACCAGCATTCTGTCTTGTCCCTGAATGCAACAACCAAGAAGCTTAACAAGATTTCGGTGCTGAAGTTTTGCTATCAGTTTTACTTCATTCTTGAACTCAGTCATTCCTTGTCCGGAGCTTCTTGAAAGCCTCTTCACAGCAATTTCTTGTCCAGTTACTAGTTTTCCCTACACAATAACATGTATAAGAAAATTAAGATACTGTTTATCATATAGACACTTTTTTGTAAGTCTATTTCCCATATACTAAACAAAATTGAATCACCTTGTAAACAGGTCCAAAACCACCTTCTCCAATCTTGTTCTTTATTGAGAAGTTATCAGTGGCAGTCACTATTGTTGAAAGGTCGAGAAATGGGAGATCAAGATCATCCTCACTACCTCCTCTATTTTGATCACCTTCCGTTAGTTCTAAAATATCTGAATTCTCTGCTAAAATGGAACAATGGCTTTGTTTTAGTTAAAGGCATAATGTATATGCTAGTGTAGTCAAGTCAATACTTTGCACCATTACAAGGTTAAACGGATAAATGGTCAAAATTCCCCCATGTAGTTCATTTAGTACACTTAATCTGCATTTTTTCTCAAATTGATCATAGTTTTTACTTTGGCCAAGATAGATAAATTATTGCAATGCAAAAGAAATTACAATGGTTATGCAATAAAACCAGAGAGCCTTATCTAACTAAGAGTTTATGACAAAGAGCATAAAAATGGGTTATCTCAACTACCCTACTGATTTAACAAGCATGTCGAGGATGACTGAGAAATATCATAGCAAGGCACACTAGTCTTCAAGATACTCTTCTATGTTCGAAAATTTACAGCCTTAAATAAATTTAGTTTGGTTAACTACTTTCTTACCCTGAATGAACTTGATTGTGTAAACAAACTGTTAAATAATTCATCTTCTTTTTCCATTTAGAGGTGAACACAGACATGATTAAATAAATAACAGAGTAATAACATTTGTAGGAAGTTGTACTTGCCAGGTGAGATTCTTAACAATCATCTTAAATCAAACAAAGAAACAAAAACAACCATTCTTCTAGAGAAAATGATGATAAAAGTATTCTTACCAGTTATCCTGCGCCGTGCAATGTAGATACGACAACAACCAACAAATAGCATCACTGAAATTATAGCAATGGTGGTAGCAACTATTATTGTCAGCTCCTTCTTGTGCCCATCTTGTTCTTCTTCATGGTTGAATTTGATAAATCCAAATAAACAAATTAATAAAAATGTGGCTACATCTTGTACCAAATATATATATAAATATAAAGTTCATTGAGATAACAAAGACCTTACCCTTACCTAATTCTGAAGCATCCATTCGAATATATAGTTCCTGCCCAGCATCTTGAAACTGTCTAATATCAATTAGATCACCAAACCACATGACACAGCCACTACCTGCTCCCGCTACGTCTGAATTAGTATAGGCCATGCAAGAACAGTTATTCAAGCACTTGAATCTGCATTCGTCTAGACCTATTGTCTCATCCACCAAAGTCTGTGTAGTGTCTGGCACTTTTACACCTTCCACTTTCACAAATCCATCCTTGAGTTTCTCAGTGCAGTTTAATGGTTTATTACGGACACATCCTTGAGTCCAATCAGATGAGTTCCATGCTTCTGGTGACTTGGGACTGAACCCTCTTAAACATTGGCAGATTTGGGAGCCTGTAATTATGCAAGTTCCGTAGGCTCCACAGAGGCGATAATAGTCACAATTGTCTTTTGGAAGTGACTTATAAACCTTCCAAATTTGTTCATCTTCCATCCATACATATCGGTAACACATAGAAGTGGTTTGATTCACTACCAATCTTGAGATTACAGAAACATTCTTGAGGCTATACATGTAGTACATCTCATCCTTATTGGATATGAATATGAAATCATAAATGGGGTTAGGCTTTTGATCTGGTATGCCACTAAAATAAAGGCCATTCCATGGTCCAATTCTTACATACTTTTCTGTTCCCTTCATAAGATAAACCTCAGGATAATTATAGAGAAATGAACCCCAATAAAAGTCTCCTGGGGATGGATCATAAGGACTCTTCCAAGATGTCATTCTCCAATTCAGACCAATTCTGAGGTTCCATCCCAACTTCATCCCTGGCAGTGCTGTATCAGATGGGTAATCAAAGCTTTGCCACAAATAGGCTTTAGGGTTTTCTTCACTCTTGTCTCTTACCACGAGATTCCCTGAATCTAGAAGCTGTGCCACTGGATTCTGTGCTTGTTTTTCAGATGTTGTGTACCAAACAACCTCGTCATGTTGTCTAAGGACAAGGTTGCAAGTGCTGTTCAGTGTTAAGATTCCAGAGGAATCATTGATGGCGTTGACCCCGTTTGCAACCCAAACAACCGTCTGAATTTGGATATTCTTGTACCAAATTCCCAGATAACGTTTGTTGGAATTCTCAGGGCTGAAGAAACCAAGTTCAAATTTTCCACCTTGGGAAACCAAGGTGATGCCATCACTGATGGACTGGGATAGAAGAATGGTATCAACTGCTATGGAAAATTTGAGAGAAGGGATAAGTATATATGCAACAATGATCAATAAAGAAAGAACATCCATTGAATTTATATTCTGGAGAACTCTATTGTTCGGCTATATCTATAAATAGTACTAATGCTGCTTAAAGCAGAAAGCAATGAAGAAACACAATAAGTTAGTCATTGTGGTAGAACTCGGTTATTCACTTGGAATAATAGAACTAGCTATTTGGAAATGGCCCTGAAAGTATAACTGAGTTTAATTTGTTTTATGTTTGGTATCTTGCGTATTAGAGTTGAAAAACAAAGCACAGATATCGATAAGTTTGTGCAACATCATTATCAAAGTATCAATATAAATTGAGCTTCATAAATAAATTATGCCAATTCTTTTTATACGTCTCGTCAATTTGGACCAAAGCACAAGTTGGTATACTACACCAAGTTAAATAACATAAAGATATGTATAATATTAATAATGGGTGGAATTTTCTGTTGCCCTGCTTGTATTTAATTGATTATGTGACCACAAGCAAATGCCGGAAAACAATTGCGAATACAAAGGGGAAGTGGCGAGATTCATGACTTTTCTATGTTTAAGTGGAAATGGATATTTTTAACATATAAGTCAATGCCGTCTGAAGACTTAAAAGTAACAAGAATGGAAAAAGGAAGAATCATTTATTGACTTTAATGGTTCCTCTAGAAAATGAATCATTGCATGATTTTAAAAATTAAAAAATCTCTAATAATGTTGTATTAAAGAAAAAGAATGGGGTGCTTCTGATTTGCGTGGGTAATTGATTTTTGGGAATATAGGTATGAGATAATTTTATCTTAGGCACGTACATAAAAGTGTGTGAGATCTACTAAAAAAAAGAGCGAAAAAAAACAAGTGAGTCTCACCCATTATTTTATGCGTATGAGATAAAATTATTTCATATAACTTGAGAAACTATATTATATTCATTTTATATGTAATACCTCGTCTCCAGTCGGTTAATTAATATTTATATGATAACAAGCACATCATACTTCATAAATTAAATGCGGAAGCTAACTGTTCAACTTTTTATTTTTCCTTATGTATTACAATTTTCATCACTTCTTTGGTCAAAATAAAACGTGCAACATTTTGTCTGTATTTCGGACCACTGGGGATAATTCTCACCATGAAAATTTCAACATGATTGACAGTTTAATATAATCCAAGCATAAATCATATTACTCAGCTATCCATGGCATAGGTTATCCCATACATACAAGTCTCCAATAATGTCCATGATGTTACTTAGATAATTATATCAAACTCACAAAAGAGAAGCAATTAAATAAGTAACATAGTGTTATCAAAAAAAAAAAAAAAAATAAGTAACATAGACCTGAGTGTACATCAGTAACAACACATATACAACTATCAACATGGCAAAGACATCCCCTATACTCATCAAAAGAATACATGGCATGTATGTAACACCCTGTGTATATCCGGTTTGTTAATATCAAAATGGTATTAAGCGCAGCTTAATATTAATAACTTGCAGCGGAATCAACGTTAGAATTACAAAGTGAAATTTGGATAAACTTTTTTCCTTTATCCTACGTGTTACAATTTGCATGATTAATCTTACTCTTACCTATTATCCTAATCATCGTCAATTATTTACTTGTAATGTCGATTGATATCAAAGTTATCCACTAATTACTTTATTATTGCTACTTGCCTTTTCTTTAACATTTATTAAGGCACCACACTCCTTAGAAGTGGATTTAAGCCTTACATATTTAAGTTCCATAAGGTCACAAGCCTTTCTTTTTAAACGTTTATTTTTACTTCTGTTCGCAGAATATCCGGATATTTGTCAGGGACATATCCGGATATTAGATCACCAATATCCGGATATTCCATGACAGTGGATAAATGGAATATCTTTCTCTACAGGATGGGGTTTAGCATTCAACCCCCTTGCCCCATATTACTTCATCTTATGCTTAGTTGTCCTTACCTAAGACATACCATCACATAATCGGTTTAATTAAGCTATTTCATATCTTTATAAGCATCTAAGTTGTCATATTTCATGGTGTTTAAACAACTATTACATGCATGAACGGTGACACCTAACAATCATTTAATTAAGCCATCTCACATACAAATCATATTACAAAAATAAGGACCAACATGATTAATACATAATCCCCAACAACAATACATCAAGCATATTACAATATGGCATAGACAATGCCTATGCTCACATCAAATGCGCATAATAAATACTGTCAATATTAAGCATGCCTCAGCTTATCTCATAAACATAATGCATGCATATCATTCCACCAACTCGACTCTGGCCTTTTGCCTCGAGATGCACCAACATCAACAATCTCAGTACCTAAAAAATATGCCCCGCACGGGATAAGATTTCTAACAAGAAATCTCAGTAAGACAAGGGGTCCTCAAAGACTCTTTCTCCCCAAGCTCACTTACAAGTATATAATAAGTCCAAAAGCAATAAATACAATGCATGTTCATGTTAGGGCAATATAATTATGACAATCTATCCAAATACTCAGAAACTCATGTACCACAGTTCATATCTCATGAGATGTATGCAAGTGCGGTTCAACTGGCCAGGGAACAAGATAGGGTTTATGCACGTCTGCTACTTACCAAACATTAGGGATGTTGCCTCAAGCCTTACACACCATGGTTGCTGCCTGATCGTACAAGTACTAACATCACATCCATACATTACACCACCAAGTATATTACACACCAGGGTTGCTGCCTGATCGTGTAAGTACCCAACATCACATCCATACATTACATCAACAGGTATATCCACATATCTCAAGCATATATCAATGCATATATCATTTTCATAGAAGCATACCATGCATATAAACCACCCTTTCATGGAGGTCAGTGGAACAAGCAATAGATCAATCCGAGGACCAAAAGCTTACATGTCACAACCAAGTCCTCTAATAATAACTAGGTGTCTGAGAGGTCACCAATGCAGTATCCAATTATATTAGAACCTATTTTAACAAGGTACATTGCATCAATAAATATATACAAACACATCATGTCTAAAGGGACTCTATTTCTTTTTCGTTTCTTACGCTTAATGCTTCTTTCAAAGCCACAAGTGTGGGATACTTAAATTATGACTTAATCCAAATTTTACCAATGTCCACACTGACTTACTTAAGGTTTTAAATCATTAATAAGGGTTCACGAGTCCTTCTATTGAAGAATAATTCAAAGAAATGGGTTCCATTGCCCGATTTGGCAGTACACTACCTTTACCATTTTTATAACCAATGTTGCATATCTCTATCAAAGGCTCTAAGATTTTACTATGTTAAACTAGGCATCACAATCTTTCCAAAGACATATTTTATGTCTCAATCGGAGTTGTATAACTCTGGTTATGATTTTTGCAAAGTGACTGGTGCAAACTGAATTTCTAGCAACCAAGATGCGACTTCAAACTAACATTGAGACAAAACCACTTATCCAATGACTACGAAATTTCACAGAGTTATATCTCTATGCGTTAGCTACATATAGGTCCAAACCGTACTCGATTTGGAGCTTTGTAGATTTAGATATCAAATTTGTACTAAAATAGGTTCGTTGTTGTCTACATATCCGAATATTATATCCGGATATGCCATATCCGGATATTTCGCGACAGTGGCCAAAAACAGCAGCTTAGCACGAAATTATCCATTAAAATACCATCTTTCACCTAGATACATCTATCCCATCGACTTAGCATGCATTTTAACACTTAGGTTCATCAGCCAACGTTCAAGTTGTCAAAATTCATAATTTTACATCTCCAAATCAATATTATTTTCATGAAAATACAAAGGCAAGTGTTGAGGTATGTACCCATAGCTTCAAAAACAGAAAAAGGAAGGGACTTTGATGTTCTTGAGCCACTCTTCAGCTCTGTCTCACCACAAGCACAAAAATGATATGTTGGAAATGGGTTCTTTCACTACAAAAAGAGCTATTTGATGGTCCAATGTGTGTGTAAGTGACTCAAACCAACAAAACAAGGGGAGGCATCCTTCACCCTCTCCAAAACAGAATCCATGACATTCCAAGAAGAGGTTTTTCTCCCTCAAGATGATGGCTTTCAGGAGTCTACAATGGTGGGATGTTTATGTGGTGAAGAAAGGTGAGACTTTGGTTTGTTTCTTGAAGAACAATGAAATCCTAGATGAGAAGAATATTTTCTGCCGTGAGAGGAAATGAGAGTGCAGCAATATGGGTTTCAGAAAATGCCCTAGGGTTGTGTGCCACTTAGCTATTTGTAAGAGCACACACTTAAACCAACAGTATTAGTTTAATTAGTTTCGATCTTCGTTTAACTCTGAAATTTCATATACTTAATCTAGACATTTTTCTAAGAATTATCATATTTTTCTTATAATTTTCGCAGCACTTTGTCGGTACGTATTTTATACGTAGCTGGTATTAGTTCTGACATCACCGCTCATTATTCTTACTCCAAACTTGATATCCTTGACCTAGATATTTTTCTAGGAATATTTATATTTTTTTTACAATTGTTCAGAACACTTTACCGGTACACAGTTATACCATGAAGCAAAATTGGTATCAGCACTTTTCAACAGAAAAGTGACTTTAAGCGTTATTTGACTTTCTAAATAATTATATTATCATAATTATGCATAATTTTTATCAAATCCATGCTCCGGCATCGATAATCTTATTTAATTAATTATTTAACGATGCGGGTTCTTACAATGTACATTTCAAAAGAATAACATCATGTCATGTACAAAATGAAATGTCAAACAAAATATGACTATCAGGTCAGATAGTATCTCTCCTTCGGCCTCTTTTTGTGTGATGCCTCAGCACCATCAGCTATTTTACCTGAAATGGTAATCCTCATAACGCGGGGTGGGATGATAATCTGAGCAAACTAGGGGTCCTTGGAGGGATCCTCCACTCCACGTTCACTTCAGGCATAATAACACACTATAAAAGCCTATATGCATCAGAATATATATATATATATATATATATATATATATATATATATTTATATATATATTTATATATATATATATCAATGAATGTGTGCAATAATAAATCCTACTGGTCAGAGAATATGTAACGCCACGTTGTTCACCCGGAAACGTTTACAATACTTATGATATTAAGCGCAATTGCAATCACATTGGTTCAATTAAAACTACAGATAAACTTTATCTTTTAAACATTGTTCATTTACTTTTTAAAACAAAATCGTATTTAATATAACCAACACCATAATTATAACTATGTAACATTCTCTAAATTGAGACCACTACACTTAACAATTAACTATAACCTTTCCATTAGGACAAACTAGATGTCTAGGGCTTTCTGGAAAGATATTAAAATAACCATTTGGTTAAGTATAGCCGGAGTTATTAAACTCGCAAGGTAGATGACAAAGTCAAACTTTCGGAATTGTATCATCAACTTCAATGGCTCTAATATTTTACAGGATTATAGCCCAATGTTTTATCTTCGTATAGATTCAAACCTCACTCAATTTGGAGCTTTGTAGCTCAAGTTATGCCAATTTTACTAAACTACATTTGTGTTAAAATCTGGCAGCACGCTAAGAGCACTTGAACGCGCTCTTTATAATATCCCTAGCCTGATTAAATAGTAAATTACATGTAATTAAGTAATTTAGCATGTATTGGTGGGTTAAAATAATTAAAAGGCCTAATTAAATTAATTAGGGTCACTTTTGAAGTAAAAAGTGCAAGAGTACCCAATATATAAAAGTAAAAGTGAAAATATTCCTAGAAAAATATTTCAGACCTTTGGGTAAGGTTTGAAAGAGAACGAAGTTAACTAGATAGGTGAGCTTATACCCAGTTGAAATAACTAACCTATACTAAGTAGCAAAACACAAGACCATTCCTTCATTTTCTTCTTCTTCTTCGATGCAAAATTAGAGAGAGGATAGGAGAAGCCAATTTTCATGTCCAAACCCTAGCTCACTCATCTCTCACTCAAATCAAACCATTCCAAACGCAAACTTGCATCAAATTTCTTCCTTTTCAAAACCCACCACTCCTTGTTAGTTGGGAACCATTGTGGGTGGAGATCTTGGCTTGTTTGTGGGGAAAAAATCTTGAGGATTGGAGAATTTTAGAGGCATATCCTTTAAGGGGAGCTTAGGAGATCAACATTCCTTGGTTGTGTGACCTTGTGTGGGAAGTTTCCACTCCTTAAACCTTGTTTCCATGGAGATTGCATGAGGTTGAAGATGATGAATAGTGGTTTTGTGAGTTTTATGAGTTTGAGTTAGATTGGTGTTAAATCCCTTTGTAAAAGTTGTTAGAAATGATAATTAAATGGTGGAAATTGACTTAGATTGTGATTTGATTGTTGTTCAATATATTGGAAAAATTCATGCTTGGACATGTTGAGTTTCTTGCATTGTTGAGCCATGGTTTGGTTGGATGATTCATTGTGTCCATTGTGGTGATAGTATTGAGCCTTGTGGACCAACATTGAAGGACCAACCATTGGAGGAAGCCATGGAGCTTGACTGGCTCATTGGGATTGGTAAGTTCATGCTTTAGTTGTGGTGTGAATTTGATTGTTTGGTTGATGAATATTGATATATTCTTGGATGCAATAGATTGATTGCATTACACCTTGTGTAGGTGTTTGTTTGTGAGGCTGTTGGTATTGTTGTAAAGCTCGGTTAATTGCTCATTCGTGGTAAACAAAGGTTGAGATTAGAAGCATTGAGGTAAACTTTCGGACCTTGTGAATTGATCCCTTTATTGTTCCACCAAGCCCAGAATGGGTAGTGGTTGTTGATAGTGTATGTAAATGCAATGAAGTAGTTTAATGCTTTGTTATACATATGTATATGCACTGGGAGTGGCATAGGATGGTGGTTCCCTATGTTTTGTATGTTGCATGACGATGTATAATTCATACTTGATAGTTTAGCTGGCCAGTAGGACTATTTTGCATCAGAGTATCCTTAGGACAGCATAAGAGCTCGACGGATGTCTCTTGGAGATGTTTTTACGCACTGCATGGATATGTATTTACTGCATTATTTACTGTTATTGCTATTATACTGTGGGTGAACTGTAGGGTGCAGAAATGCACCAAGGATCCCTGGTTTACTGAGATGTATTCGTATATCTCACCCCGTGTTGTGGGGACCCCCTTTCAGGTACAGATGCTGCAGGAGCCTCTGGTGGCAAGTGGCCATACTTGGATTAGATTGATGCATGAGGATATTGTATTATTTTGGTTATGCATGTCATTTTGTAGTTCCTATGTATAGGATTTATATTTGAAAGCCATTTGATATATGTTCATCATGCTATATTTGGTGGACTTAGCCTATGCTCTCCTTCTTTGGTGTCTCTTGTTGTTGATGAGAGTCAAGGGTTTGATCATAAAGTCCCATGGTTATGTATTAAAGACATTTGGATATTATAATGTTGTACTTATTGTATATATGATGGAAGGGCATGGAGGCCTATTTTGATAAGTGTGTGTCTTAAAATTGTAAGGATTATGTCTTGTAGTAGTTATACAATGCCAATTAGGTAAAAGAAGACCTTTAGCTTGAGAATCAATGTAAAAATAAAGATATCATGTCTTGTTGTCCATTTCTCATATCCTATATGATAGGTTTAGACCCTTGTGTCTAATGGAAGTTATAGATCTTTTTCTTAGCTTTTCAACGAGACCAAGATTGCGTCAAACAAATAAGTATGACTCAAGTTATGGGTAAAATACTAAAGAATAGTGAAATCTCAAGAACCGTGGCGCTTTTGGCGCCAAAATGGCACTATTGGTGCGATCAACGCCAAGTTGGCGCTGACGACGCCGTAAGACGCGAAAAAGTCAGTGTTCTGGCGCTATCAGCAATGATTTGGTGCTGTCAGCGCGGGACCCGCAATTCAGTACCTTTTTCTTCAAAACTTCATATTTTGAGGACCATAAAAGTAGTATAAAAATTCTTAAGTAAATAAAAAGTGGAGGTATTTAGTGTTAAATATCAATAACATGAGCTTTTAAGCCTTGTTAGTCTAAAAGAGCTACTTGGCACATTGTGGTAGCAGCGTATGGTCTAAATAAAATTTCATTAAGTGTTCCGCTCATAGTTTAAGTTATGATTACAGTTTTTGAAATTATTTTAATTACGGAATTGATTTTTAACACAAACGTTTATTAACGAAAAAGGAAAAAGTTATCCGTATCATAATTCAATTACTATGATTGTAACTGCGCTTAATGTCATACGTAATGTTAACAAACTGGTTCTAGAACGAGTTGTTACACTCTTCAAACACATTTTTCACCCGGTAGCGTGCTTGAGTTCGCCCTAGCAGGGGAAAATGGTATTTTTAGGCCACCAAGAGCGCTTAAGTGCCTTCTTGACGCTTGAGCATGCTCCAATAGATAAAAACACGTTCAATCTGCGTAGTAGTCGTGTCGAGTAGCTTTGGTCTTAAACAAAATTGGCTCATAAAAGTGTATAAAAAAATGGCGTATAAAATTGCATATGTGCTCTTTTTATTGGTGCAGGTCCAGATAGTTCATCGTCATAAAAGTATTTGCCTTCCTTTACCATACACCATGCAAATTAAATTGTTTATATGTCCAATTCAGATGTGGGGCTTCTTGTAAAAGTTGCGGAACACCCGCTTTAACTTTCCAATAATCTTGATTGAATGCTGGGTTCCTCGTTTCTATTGTTACTGCATATGGAAAAAGTTATAGCAAATATATTATACACTAGAATACGGAGCCAGATCCTGGAAAAAAAAATTCTAGGATACGAGTAAAAATAAGTGTTGCTGTAAATTTTCTGATGTGCAGCAACAACAGAGCTATTAATAATGCCTTGAATGTTTAGAACTCAATATATGCTCAAAACACAAAGACAATGTTAATTTTTTATTTATTTTTATATTATTAATTAATTTCAAAATTATCCCAATAAACCTAATTTTATAAAATATTAAGTATTGAATTCAATTAAGCTTAAAAACAATCTCAAGTGTGTAAATATAAAAACTAATCTTACGAAGGAGTTTAGTAACAGGAACTTTTGTAATTAGCAAATGGACAACATCATATGTTGGAAGTATTTAAGTGTGAGTTGTAAAGAAGTATCATATCAGTTAGATTTGAACTAAGTGAGGACTATATAAATGCTAAAGACCCATAAATCTAGAGCTTTGAGGTTTTGTATTGAGATGTGGTGTCGGCCCACTTATTGTTGTTTATCATTTGGTCCTTTGATAAATATATTGTAACACCCCGTTCTAGAACCGGTTTGTTAACATTAAAGTACGAATAAACTTTTTCCTTTTTATTCATAAACGTTTCTATTTAAAATCAATTTCGTAATTAAAACAATTCCAATAACTGTAATCATAACTTAAACAATTCTACCAAGTAGTCCTTTTAGACCAACAAGGCTTAACAACTCAGTTTTATTGTGATTAACACTAAACACCTCCACTTTTTATTTACTTAAGGAATTTCATACTACTATTATGGTCCTATCTCCCAATATGTTATAGATCTCTTCGTTAGCTACGCGTAGATTCAAATCGCGCTCAATTTGAGGCACCGTAGCTGAAGTTATAAAGTTTTGAAGAAAAGGGTGTTGAATTGCATAGGGGTTTTGCGTTGATAGCGCGGAAACACTAACGCTGACTGTAACATCCCGGGCGCTAACGAGGGCGGGGAGTGATCGCCGGTGCGCAAGGGCACGGACAAAGAGCGGCTCCTGGCAGGTTTCCAGCGGCGGGGGTACATGAATGAATCGAATAACACCAGAAAGAGAGGGATTCCAGAGATTGTGCTGGTATAGGACAGCTCAGCTGAGGATAGCTTATAAGAATTAATTGGTACTACCTATACTAACAAAATGCATCTATTTTTCGGTAGTTCGGATCGAAAGAACTACACAGTTAAGCGTTCTTGACTTGGAGCAATTCAGGGATGGGTGACCTCCTGGGAAGTTTTCCCGGGAAGTGTGCGAGTGAGGACAAAGCATGCTGAAAAGTCTCATGTTAGTGTGTGGGGATAGTCGTTGATGCTTGCAAGTGGCCGAGCGTTACATATAAGAAATTATGATCAAGTGGTATCAAAGCAGGGCCTCTCATCCAGTACGGTGTGGTTCGATGACGAAAAGGCGGAAACTGGTGGGCATGTAACATCACGGGCGCTGACGAGGGCGGGGAGTGATCGCCGGTGCGCAAGGGCACGGACAAGGAGCGGCTCCTGGAAGGCTTCCAGCGGCGGAGGTACATGAATGAATCGAATAACACCGGAAAGAGAGGGATTCCAGAGATTGTGCTGGTATAGGAAAGCACAGCTGAGGATAGCTTATAAGAATTAATTGGTATTACCTATACTAACAAGATGCATCTACTTTTCGGTAGCCCGGATCAAAAGAACTCCACAGTTAAGCGTGCTTGACTTGGAGCAATTTAGAGATGGGTGACCTCCTGGGAAGTTTTCCCAAGAAGTGTGCGAGTGAGGACAAAGCACTCTGAAAAGTCTCATGTTAGTGTGTGGGGATAGTCGTTGATGCTTGAAGCGGCCGGGCATTACAAGTGGTATCAGAGCAGGGCCTCTCTTCCAGTATGGTGTAGTTCGAGGACGAACCAGGCGGAAGCTGGTGGGCATGTAACATCTCGAGCGCTGACGAGGGAGGGGAGTGATCGCCGAAGCAAAAAGGCACGGACAAGGAGCGACTCCTGACAGGCTTCTAGTTAGGGGTTACATGCATGAAAGAATCGAATACCCGAAAGAGAGGGATTCTAAAGACTGTGTAGGTATGAGATTGCACAGTTTGGGATAACTTATAGGAATTAATTGGTACTACCTATACTAACAAGATGCATCTGTTTTTCGGTAGCCCGGAATGGAAGAACTCCACAGTTAAACGTGCTTGACTTGGAGCAATTCTGGGATGGGTGACCTCCCGGGAAGTGTGCGAGTGAGGAAAAAGCACACTGAAAAGTCTAGTGTTAGTATATGGGGATAGTCATTGATTCTTGAAGCGGTCGGGCGTTATATTATACAATTCAACTATTCTATCCATTTTATCAATGGCAAGTCTCACAATTAGAATCGGCATCCATTAACTACAATAGTGCCTTCATTGTACATTTATCTTATGACATCCATGGTGATTCTCTCAACTTCTTCCTTATACACATAATACATAATTACTTCATTTCACCTATGTTAAAACTGTACCTAAAATAGGTTTGCTTACAATTTCTACTTATGATAAAACTTTGTAAATTTAATCTAAAATGTCAGACAAAACATCTGAGTTTGTTTCCTTAAGTCCCCTAATATTCATATTTTACTTACCGCCATCTCTGTCCATGGAGCAGCCAACACTGCAGCCACAACATTAGGCTAAGGACTTACATTCGGTGCTCCAGGGTTGCCACGCAGGCTTCTTATGATGACCACACATGTAACACAAAGGAATGGGTTGATCAGACCCACACTAAGGAATCACATATGCAATAATCAATAAGAGTCTACATACAACTTTACAGCACTTAACACAATCATACAAAATCAGAGTTCCCTAGCAAAACTACTCTGATACCACTTATAACGCCCGACCACTCGCAAGCATCAACGATTATCTCCACACACTAACATGAGACTATTCAACGTGCTTTGTCCTCATTCGCACACTTCTTGGGAAAACTTCCCAGGAGCTCACCCATCCCTAAATTGCTCCAAGTCAAGCACGCATAACTATGGAGTTCTTTCGTTTCGGGCTACCAAAAAGTAGATGCATCTTGTTAGTATAGGTAGTACCAATTAATTCTTATAAGCTATCCTCAGCTGTGTTGTCCTATACAAGCACAATCACTGGAATCCCTCTCTTTCCAGTGTTATTCGATTCATTCATGTACCCCCACCGCTGGAAGCTTGCCAGGAGCCGCTCCTTGTCCGTACCCTTGCGCACCGGCGATCACTCCCCGCCCTCGTCAGCGCCCGGGATGTTACACTGACAGCGCCAAATTTGGCACTCACAGTGCCACGGATCTGGAGATTTCACCCTGACTTAGTATTTTACCCATAACTTGAGTTATACTTATTCGATTGATGCAATCTTGCTCTCGTTGGAAAGCTAAGAAAAAGATCTATAGCTTCCATTACGACACAATGGTACAAATCTATCATATAAGATATGAAAAATGGATAACAAGACATAATATTCTTAAATTTACATTGATTCTCAACCCTAAAGGTTTTCTTTCACCTAACAGACATTATACAACCACCTCAATACTTGATTCTTAGCTATTTCAAGACACACATTTATCAAAATAGTCATCCATGCCCTTCCATCATACATACAATAAGTACAATATTACACAATATCCAAGTATCTTTAATACATAACCATGGGACTTAGCTACAAAGCATTATGATCAAATCCTTGGCTCCCATCAACCAAAAGAGACACCAAAGGAGGTGAGCATAGGCTAAGTCCACCAAAATAAAGCATGATGTACACATATCAAATAGCTTTCAAATGTGAATCCTATACATGGAAACTACTAAATGACATGCATAATCAAAATAATGCAGCATCCTCATGTATCAATCTAGTCCAAGTATGGCCACTTGCCCCCAAAGGCTCCTGCAGCATCTGTACCTGAAAGGGGGTCCCCACAACACGGGGTGAGATATACGAATACATCTCAGTAAACCAGGGGTCCTTGGAGCATCTCTCCATCCCATATTTCACTCACAGTATAATAAAAATAATCAGTAAATAATACAGTAAATACATATCCATGCAGTGTGTCAAACATCTCCAGGAGATATCCCTCAAGCTCTCATATTGTCCTAAGGATACTCAGATGCAAACAGTCTTACTGGCCAGCTAAACTACCAAGTATGAATTACGCATAGTCATGCAACATACAAAACATAGGAAAACATCATCCTATGCCACACCCAGTGCTTACACATATGTATAACAAAGCATTAAACTACTTTATTGCATTTACATACATTATCAACAATCACTATCCATTCCGGGCTTGGTGGAACAATAAAGGGATCAATTCCCAAAGTCCGAAGGCTTACCTCAATTTGCATCAAGTGTTCAGCACCAATGAGCAATTAACCGAGCTTTACAATTATTACCAACAATCTCACAAATAAACACCTACACAAAGGTGCAATGTGTAACATCCCCGTCTCGATCCGGTTCAATTAACATACATATGATACAAACAGAAACAACGGAAGACTTAACTTACGAAAATAAGAGCTAACTTTTTCTTTTTCTTTAATTTTTTTTCTTATGATATCTCTTAATCTAGTTCTTAGTTGACAAAGACGAAAATCAGGCAGAGCAACCTCCGTAAATTGGACAACTGGGGATTTGTAAATCCCACTCTCAAAGGTTCCTGATAAACAGTTTATACCATATATGATTCCAGAAATACCAGATATCCACATAGGACCATCCATGGGTGCATACATAATTTGGCTTCGTGCCACTATGTCTAGCAGCATGCAAATCCAAAATGTAAGCATATAACTAAAAACTACCTTATAATATAAACATGCCTGAATACACAATTGTACATGCATCAAAGCAGAAAACATGCACAAATCATATACAGGCCATATACAAAATAAAGGATCAGACATCATGATATGAACCTCACCAAGAATAGTGAGACCCAAGACCAATTTAGTTAGGATCGCTTTTACAATCAGGAATTTAAAATAAGAAATAAAGAACCTTGACCCGTTATCTATGGAAGATAAGAACCAAAGGTATAAGAAGGATAAAGACGCCACACTCAAGAAAGAAGAATGTGAGTGATAAGTCTGGTTTGAACGCCACAAGAACAAACTTCTTGATAAGTTCAGAGTTAACCAAAGAGAAGAAACCTCTCTATCATAATATAACTTCAAAAATCTAATTACAAGAGTTATATCCTCCCTTATTTATAGTTGGAACATCCCTCCAAGAATAGGAAAAGACTTAGCAAATGAAAAGACACTAATTTAAAGTTGACAACTTGGAAAAGAAAAAGACTCTAATCAGCCCACTAAACATTAATGACGTTGGAAATGTGAATCAACCCCACTAAGCATTAATAACATTGAAAATGCTTTCAGCCCCACTAAGCATTAATTGACATTGGAAATTGCTACCCATTCCACTCAACCTCCATTGCATTGATGACATTGACTAAATTCTGATTATGAATAAATTTGGGCTTGATGTCTTCATGATTAGACCACATTTGCTGGATCAATCCACTAAGAGCTTCTTTAAACTTCTTGGCCCTTGATCTTGTGATTGGCCCATTTGACAATTGTAATGGATCACTAGGTGTTGTCTCCTTATTCATATCATTCCCTCCCTCTTCAAAAGGATTTGTCCTCAAATCTGCACCTACATTAAAAGGAGATAAATCAGAAACATTAAATGTTGCACTAACATTGTACTCACATGGAAGGTCAAGCTTGTAGGCATTATCATTTATTCTCTCAATCACTTGAAATGGTCCATCACCCCTTGGAAGCTGTTTGGAACGTCTTTGGGCTGGAAACCTTTCCTTTCTCATATGTAGCCAAACCCAATCTCCGGGTTCAAAAACTACTTTCTTGCGCCCTCTATTGGCTTGGTTGGCATATTGTTCAATTTTCCTCTCGATGTGTTGCCGAGCTTTTTCATGAATCTGCTTAACAAGTTCAACCTTCTTCTTTCAATCTAAGTTAACATGTTCACTTACTGGTAAAGGAGTTAAATCCAAAGGAGATAATGGATTAAACCCATACACAATTTCAAATGGTGAAAACTTAGATGCTGAATGAACTGTCCTATTATATGCAAACTCAGCATGTGGCAAACATTCTTCCCATGATTTCAAATTCTTTTGAATCAAAGAATGCAACAATGCAGATAAAGTCTTATTAACCACCTCTGTTTGCCCATCTGTTTGTGGGTGACAAGTAGTAGAAAATAAAAGTTTTGTTTCTATTTTACCCTACAAAGTTTTCCAAAAATAACTTAAGAACTTTGAATCTCGATCAGAAACAATACTTTTGGGAATACCATGCAATCTGACAATTTCTTTGAAAAACAAGTCAGAGATATGTGATGCATCATTGGATTTATGACATGGAATGAAATGTGCCATTTTTGAAAATCTATCAACAACTACAAACACTGAATCCTTACCCTCTTTTGATCTAGGCAATCCTAAAACAAAATCCATGGATATATCTACCCAAGTTTCATTAGGTATAGGCAAAGAAGTATACAACCCATGAGACTTAACTTTAGATTTAGCTTGTTTACAAGTAATGCATCCCTCACAGACTCTCTCCACATCACGTTTCTTATGAGGCCAAAAGAAATGTTCATGCAGAACATCTAAGGTTTTAGAGACTCTTTTTTTTTTGTAATACAGGTTTTAGAGACTCTAAAATGCCCCATCAAACCTCCCCCATGAGCTTCTTTAACAAGCAACTCACGCAATGAACTTTTAGGCACACACAATTGTTTCTCCCTAAATAAATCTCCCTCATGTCTAAAGAACTTTCCAAATGCAGTTTTCTCACATGCTTTAAATGCATTACCAAAGTCAAGATCATCAGCATACAAGTCCTTAATGTACTCAAATCCAAGCAATTTTGCAGATAAAATGGAAAGTAGAGCATACCTTCGGGATAATGCATCAGTCACAACATTTTCCTTACCCTTCTTGTACTTAATCACGTAAGGAAATGTTTGAGTGAATTCCATCCATTTGGCATGTCTCTTGTTCAGCTTGTGTTGGCCCCTCAGATGTTTAAGGATTCATGATCTGTGTGAATCACAAACTCCTTTGGCCAGAGATAATGTTGCCATGTTTCCAAAGCCCTGACCAGTGCATACAACTCCTTGTCATATGTAGGGTAATGTAAAGCAGCCCCACTTAGCTTTTCGCTAAAGAAGGCAATGGGACGTCCTTCTTGCATTAGAACAGCTCCAATACTTATTCCTGAGGCATCACACTCAATTTCAAAAGTATTAGTAAAGTTAGGCAAAGCAAGCAAAGGAGCATTAGTTAATTTCTCCTTAATCAAATTAAATGCCTTTTCTTGTTCATCACCCCACTTAAAACCCACATTTTTCTTAATAACCTCAGTCAATGGTGCTGCTAGGCTACTAAAGTTATTCACAAACCGTCTATAAAAACTAGCCAGCCCATCAAAACTTCGAATTTCACTAACACAAGTAGGACTAGGCCAATCTTGAATTGCCCTTACCTTTTCTTCATCCACCTCTATCCCTTTAGAACTAACAGCAAAACCAAGGAATAGAAGCTTGTTAGTACAAAAAGAACATTTTTTTAGATTAGAAAACAACTTCTCTTTCCTCAAAACATTCAAAACAAGTTTTAAATGCTCAACATGCTCATTCAAGTTTTTGCTATAAATCAAAATGTCATCAAAATATACAACCACAAATTTTCCAAGGAATGCACGCAAAACATGATTCATCAACCTCATAAATGTGTCGGGTTCATTAGTTAAACCAAATGGCATAACAAACCATTCATACAACCTATATTTTGTTTTGAATGCAGTTTTCCACACATCACCTTCTTTCATTCTGATTTGATGATATCCACTCCTAAGATCAATTTTAGTAAAAACACATGCACCATGCAACTCATCTAGCATATCATCAATTCTAGGAATGAGATGTCTATACTTTACAGTGATATTGTTGATGGCGCGACAATCAACGCACATCCTCCAGGTACCATCTTTCTTAGGCACAAGCAATACTAGAACTGCATATGGACTCATGCTCTCACGCACATGCCCCTTTTGCATAAGCTCATTAACTTGCCTTTGGAGCTCCTTTGTCTCTTCAAGGTTGGTTCTATATGCTGGCCTATTTGGAATTGTTGCCCCTGGTATGAAATCAATTTGGTGCTCTATACCCCTTATTAGTGGTAAACCATTGGGTATTTCTTCAGGAAACACATCCTCAAAATCCTGCAAAACAGAAACAATTTCACTAGGCAAAGAAGAATCAACTTCGTTAGTGTTAAAACAAGCCTCCTTATACAAGAGTACAATCATAGGCTGTTTTAGGACCAATGTTTTGTTAATCTCACCAACTTTCACAAAGAAGTTATCCTTTTTCTCTCTTTTCTTTTCTCACTATCTGAAACTTGTTTTTCACTCTCTTTTTCTCTCTGATTTTCTCTTTCTTTTTTCTGGACACTCTCTTTTTTCAACCTTACTTGATCCTCATACACTTTCATTGGACTTAAAGGAGCAAGAGTAATGGTTTTGTTATTCATGACCAATGAGTATCTATTAGTGTACCTACCGTGCATCACACGTCGATCAAACTGCCATGGACGCCATAAGAGAATATGCCCAGCTTGCATTAGCACAACGTCACATAACACCTCATCCTTATACTTTCCAATTGAAAATGGAACTACCACTTGCTTGTTCACCTTGATTTCTCCACAATCATTCAACCATTGTAGTTTATATGGTCTAGGATGCTTCAGAGTTGCTAAATTTAACTTCTTCACCAAACTAGTACTAGCAACATTTGTACAACTTCCTCCATCAATAATCATGGAACAAACCTTGTCCTTTACATTGCATCTAGTATGAAAAATATTTTCTCGCTGCAACTCCTTATCTTCTTTAACTTGCACATTAAGAGCTCTTCTAGCCACTAAAAGCTCTCCTTCAACTGGTAATTCTATATCATTTGCATCTTCTAAATAAGGCATGGATTCATTATCAGATTCACCTTCACTTTCAACATCACCATTATCTTTCAAAATCATGACTTTGTTATTTGGACATTGAGAAGCAATATGGCCACTTCCCAAACACTTAAAACATTTTATGTCTCTATTTCTAGATTATTGAGATTCAGTTTTACCTTGGCTATAAGTGTTTACAACTTGGTTGGTTTTAGAGGAACCAACTGGAGATTTAAAATGAGGCTTATCTTCATTTTTATTCCATGTTTGTCTTGAATGAGAAGTGGAATTCTGCCCCATACGCATGGTACCCTTCCTTTTGAGTTGCCTCTCCACCTTTATGGCCATATGCACCATGTCATCTAACTCCACATAATGTTGTAATTCTACCACATTTGCAATGTCCCGATTTAAGCCAAGCAAAAATCTGGCCATAGTAGCTTCACGATCTTCATCTATGTTGGCTCGAATCATGGCTGTCTCCATCTCCTTGAAATAGTCTTTAACACTTTTAGAACCTTGTGTGAGACTTTGTAATTTCTGAAACAAGTCCTTATAGTAGTGACTTGGAATAAATCTCCTTCTCATGACAACTTTCATGTCCTCCTATGTTTCAATAGGTCTTTCACCATGTCTCCTCCTGTTTGACACAAATTGATCCCACCAAACAATAGCATAATCAAAAAATTCTATGGCAGCCAATTTTACCTTTTTCAACTCAAAGTAGTTATGACAATCAAACACCAACTCCATCTTTCTTTCCCACTCCAAGTAAGCTTCTGGATCATTTCTGCCTTGGAAAGATGGAATCTTCATCTTGATACTTCCTAGGTTATTATCAATCTTTTCTTCATTACGCACTCTTCTTCCTTCATTTCGATGTTCATTCTGCCTCATATCAACTGTAGAATTGGTGTCATCTTCATTTTGATGTTCTGAAGTCCTCGGTTGTGGCTCCCTTCGTTGAACTCTTTCTATTCTATCTTGCATTTCATCAAACCAGAAGTTCAATCTTTCAAATCTCTGTGTCATGGCTTCAACATAGAATTTGAAATCTTTAGGAATTTGAGCATCACCCTCTTGAGACATTTTTTTTAATCTGCAAAAAAAAAAAAGTTAAAATATCCTCACAAACACACCCTCACGTGTTTCTCTCCTAATTAACAGCTCTCACACGCGTGTTTCAAAAATAGGCTTTTATCCTCTTATAAGCTCACAAACTCCTGTCTTTTCCCCTCTTTTGAATTCCCTCTTTTAGTTCTTAGCTGAACTCAATTGAAGTTTTCTTGAAGAAATCCAAACAGATCACAAGATGTAATACAAAGAGACAAGAAGAACAAGAGAATATTTTTTTGATGTCAAGAATTAGGGGTAAAGAAATGTTGGAATAACAATAAATTTTAAGCAATAACTGAATTTAATTAAGAAGGGAAGTACACACTGGTTTAGAAAAGAACAAAACTGAAAAGAATTCAAAGAGACAAGTTTTACTTTAAGGAATTTGGATCAGAGTTTTTTTTCCTTCCTATTTTTTTTTTTTGCTTTTGAAGATACTAGATTTTTTTTCGTTTTTTTTCTTCTTCTTTTTTTCTTCTTTTTTCTTCTTTTTTTCTTTTTTTTTCTGCAGATACTAAGACTTTTTTTTGGCTTCCGAAGATATTAAGATTTGTTTCTTTTGAATAGTACCAATGGGAATAGTTGACACAAAAAGGAGAATGAAATAGAAATAAAAAAAAAGTTAACAACAAAATAAAAGGATAGATCAAACCTGATTTAGAAGACTAGCTTTGATACCAAATGGTATGAACCTCACCAAGAATAGTGAGACCCAAGACCAATTCAGTTAGGATTGTTTCTACAATTAGGAATTTAAAACAAGAAATAAAGAACCTTGACCCGTTATCTATGGAAGATAAGAACCAAAGGTATAAGAAAGATAAAGACGCCACACTCAAGAAAGAAGAAGGTGAGTGATAAGTCTGGTTTGAACGCCACAAGAACAAACTTCTTGATAAGTTCAGAGTTCTAGATAAAAACCAAAGAGAAGAAACCTCTCTATTATAATATAACTTCAAAAATCTGATTACAAGAGTTATATTCTCCCTTATTTATAGTTGGAACATCCCTCCAAGAATAGGAAAAGACTTAGCAAATGAAAAGACACTAATTTAAAGTTGACAACTTGGTAAAGGAAAAGACTCTAATCAGCCCACTTGGAAATGTGAATCAACCCCACTAAGCATTAATAACATTGAAAATGCTTTCAGCCCCACTAAGCATTAATTGACATTGGAAATTGCTACCCATTTCACTCAACCTCCCTTGCATTGATGACATTGACTAAATTCTGATTATGAATAATTTTGGGCTTGATATCTTCATGATTAGCCCACATTTGTTGGATCAACCCACTAAGAGCTTCTTTAAACTTCTTGGCCCTTGATCTTGTGATTGGACCATTTGGCAATTGTAATGGATCATTAGGTGTTGTCTCCTTATTCATATCATATCATGATCCAAAAAATAATGGAATACGAAGCAACATAAATATACTCCAAAATGGCGGTAGCCTACAAATACTCAAAAATCCGGTCCGTCGTAGCACCTCTACCCACGGGTCGTGTCCCTGCCTCGTGAGGGCTCACCAGGAATCTGAGAACCTGAAATGATGTCTCCAAAAAGGGGTGAGATAACAAATCTCAATAAGCTCCAGGTTTATAGAGAATTCTTCATATCCCTGGGCTCACTCCTGCATGAAAGTCAGATACAGAGTATACATAACATCATATAACAGATATAATAACAAAACAAAGCATGTATACATATCTTATCAGAAGCGTACGCAATCATTCCCAAGGGAGGATCCCAAGCAGAATGAACGCATGTGTTCCCAAGGGAGGACCCCAAGCAGAACTAGAACATATCAGAGGTGTACACATTCAGTCTCGAGGGAGCACCCCAAGCGGGCATCAGTGCACAACTAATCAATGGCCAAAGATCAATACAGAAATCACATCTGAACAAATCATATCATGTTATCAAATAACTCTATATGAATGTATCTATACAAAGCATCAAATACAATCATACAATCCAACCATAGTTCACCAACCATGGTGGAGCACTCAAGCAGGAAAAGACTCCTTAAACATAGAGCTTACCTTTTGAAGCTTTACCAATTTGCTCACTCGTAGCACAAGTTACCTATTTAGCTCTAAAAGAATCCACAAATGCTCAGTTCCTAGGCACACCTAGAGAAAGAATCCAAAATGAAACTCAATAAAATGCTACGATGCCATGTAATTACAAGACAAACATTTTATTGTTTATTTTCATTTCTTTTCATTTATGCCAATTCTATGTCAATTTACGAGTCAAGACCATACTTTCATAAATTCCTTTATTAGACCGTTTTAAGGTTGATTACATGAACCACAAGCACCCTCATGGTTTCATACCCACATAGGGTCCTAAAATAACCCAACCAAGCTTCTAAAATACCGTTGTATAATTTTTAACATTTCCTAGCTCCCCAATTTCCTACATAGCCGAAACTAATACAAGGGAAACTAGGAATTCCCAACAATTCATTTCGTAACACAAGGTTTCTAAGTTGTTTATGTATTCCCTTAACTAATTAAGCAAAACTTAGGTATATTTTCTTTCAAGAGGTCGTGGGGTTCATTTTAAAGGAACCAAAATATCTTTCATAATTTCTCAAACCATTTCACTTAATAATTTTACCAATTTCTTGCATTGGAAACTCAACACACCATCCAAATAGTTTTTACCATAATTCTCCCTAAATAGACCCTAATGACCGAATTCCATAAGGAGGTTTTCCAAGGAATTTTCAACAATGCAATCTCACTTTCACACTTAAGCTCAACATACACTAATATTCAAACCTTCACAATTTATGTAATTAAATTTTTACACAATAAACCCTACATAACTCATCATGGCCGAACCTAGAGAGGGAGTGCAATGGGATTTTTTTCAATTTTCCAAACACATGTTAATGCTTAATTCACACTATAACTTCCTAAACAACACCAATTCATCACTAATTTCCAATTTCAAACTCAAAGTTTCCCACCAAAACACACTTCAAAATTTCAAAACTTGAATCGTACAAATTAAGCCATGGAAATAGAGATTTCTTACCTCTAATCCCTTATACAAAGCCTAGAGAACAACCTCCAAGCAAAGCTCCATCAAAAGCTTCAATTTCCACACTTAATGAATAGTAACTCACAAAAGGGGAAGGGAAGAACTCCTCACACAAGTAATTTTAGCCCAAACCAAGGGGTGGAATGGATTCCTTGGGTGATTTACTATGGATTTTGTGTAATGGACTTAATGATTTTGTTGAAGATTTAAGGAGAAATCAGAGGAAAATAAAATGAAAAACCTAAGTCCTTCCATGGTGAAAAGCTCGGCCTTGGAGAGAGAGAAGAAGAGAAATCTGAAATGAATAGTGTCATGTTTTACTGACTTTGACTTATATGCATATGTGGCATTTTACCGGTTGTTTTTCTTTCGCGTATTTTCACTTAAACTGACCCGAAACAAACTTAAAGCTACGAACATATTTTTATTTTTCTGAACTCATTTACATTAATTTTTATTTCCTAAGGAACAATATTCATAATTCACAGTATGGTTTCTGCCCCGTTTTTTATGAAATGCACTGTGAATCACTGACTGTACACCATTTGCATATGAAACTTAAAACTTATAAACTTATCATTCTTGGGTCTATTATGACTTGTTTGGCATATATTGGACTTTCTTATTCTTATTCCATCAATTATTTAGTTCTGGGCTCTACCGGTTGCTTAAACAGCGGTACAAAATACCTGGCAGAAAACACTATTCATGAGATTTTCACGAAAAGTGACAGACTATATAGTTTTTCATTCTGAACTCATATTTGGCATCAGAATTGCCAAATTAAGTCTCTAAATTCATTTTGCTTATTCTGAGCTCTACCGATTGTTTCACAACAATGCAAATCATCCGGCAGAAAGCACTGTTCACGACCTAGTCATGATTACAATCAAAATACTCGAAATTACGATCTGAATCTAATTAGGGTCATTATACAATGCAATCAATCTATTACATCCAAGAATATATTGATATTCATCAACCAAACAATCAAATTCACACCACAACTAAGGCATGAACTTACCAATTCCAATGAGCTAGTCAAGCTCCATGGCTTCCTCCAAAGGTTGGTCCTTCAATATTGGTCCACAAGGCTCAATCCTATCACCACAAGGGACACAATCAATCATCCAACCAAACCATGGCTCAACAATGCAAGAAACTCAACATTTCAAGCATTAATATTTCCCAAATATTGAAACTACAACAAATGACAAACTAACTTCACTTCTATCGTTTATTTATCATTCCTAACAACTTTTACAAAAGAATTTAACTTCAGTCTCACTCTAACATACCCCACTATTTATGCATTTCTCAAAATAAAACCCTAAACATGCACCTCCTTCAAATTAACCAAAATGGATGGAAAACTTAGCATAATCCAACCACAATGGTCCAAGGTGAGGGTTCCAAACCACAAGAATGGAAGTCTCCACCTCAAGCTCCACCAATATCAAATTGTTTCCCCCTTCCACAAGAAATATCTCCCTCCACAATGATTTCCACTCAAAACTAAGTTAGGGTTAAGAAAGAGGAGAAGATTTGAAGTGGTTTTGCCTTTGGAATGAGTTGATTTGGATAAGAAATGAGAAAGTTAGGATTTGGAGTTCAATGGCTATGGCTCCTTTTCTCCTTTACCAAATTTCCAACGAAGAAGAAGAATGAAATGAAGCCTATTTTGGCTTTCTTTCACTTAACTTACTTAAGTTAAGTTCAACCCGGTAAAAACTCATCTATCTATTCAACTCCGTTCTCTTTCAAACTTTACCCAGAGGTCTGAAATATTTTTCTAATAATATTTCTATTTTTACTTTTATACTTTGGGTACTTTTGCCTACACATATTTTTACCCAATAATTTTCACTGACTGCACTTTTTACCTTAAAAGTGACCCTAATTAATTTAATTAGGCCTTTTACTTATTTCAACCCACTAATACCTGCTAAATTACTTAATTCCATGCAATTTACTATTTAATCAGGTTAGGGATATTATATATATCCTTTGCAAAGGGTTTTGGGCTCCCCCGTACCATTTCCAAAAGTGGTATCAGAGCCAACGGTGTTGGGCCAAGTATTTGTAGGTTGTGATATTTCAGAACATCCGCAAAAGATTTGTGTGACTTCAATACTTAAAGAGAAAAGATTTTTCGCAGAAGTTGCCCTCGGAGAGGAGCATGATGTTGGACCTCACACTTGAGGGGAGAATGTTGAAAATATTCAAGTGTGAGTTATAAAGAAGTGCTAAAGACCCACCTAGAGCATTAAAGTTTTGGGTTGAGATCTAGTGTCACCCAACTTATTATGATTTATTATTTGACCCATTAATAAATATATCATTTACAAGGGATTTTGGGCTCCCATGTACCCTTCTCAACAATATGGACGCTTTTTGGCCGAAACTCTTTCTGATTCATTGGGTTGTCTGTCTTCAGACAATGAGAGTATCAGTCAATTTAGTATCAAAAGTCCCATATGGACCACAAAGAGTTAGGCCTTGTTGTTTCATTTGAGCAACAGTTTTTTTTTTTTTTTTTATATATAAAAAAGGATAATGTGTCTAATTTGGATAGTGTATTAGAGTAAAAAATAAATTAATAAAATAAGACTATATTTTCCCCTCTTTTCCGGCAATTTTGAGTCTCTATCTCGCTACAATCAGTTTTTCTTTCTTTTTAAAGTAGTTTACTATATAGTTAACTACTTAATTTACATACAAGTTATAACTTTGGACAAATGTGGCGAGTGGCTGGAACAAATGTTAAGCTGCAGAATTTTGGATACATGAAAACAATAAGATAAGTAAAACATTAAATTCTGCAAGAACTATCACATTACTCCAACTAACTCAGAAAAGTATCTAAAGATTTTCCAGTGAGAAATTATGGGGTAAAGACAAAACTTGAACTTGTGAAAATCATTGAATAAATAGAATACTACACTTGCATGTCAGAAACTTGAAATAAAAAAAAAAACTCTATCTAGCTTCTAACAGTGTCACAGTTAACTTATTATTGGAAGAGTTCATTTGATTGCCAGATGAAGTTTCCCCTGCATTCGACATCTTTTCAATAAGGAAACCAGGCTCCTTAGGCTGTGGCAAAGTAATTTCACTGCTCAACATCAAAATTACTGATCCCATGTTTGGCCTATCCTCAGGATGAAGTTGCACACATAGAAGACCAACATGGATGCAGCGTAAAACTTCTGATAAGGTAAAGTCGTCACCTAAGGAAGCATCAACTAATCTCATTGGAGTATCCTCTTTCCACAGTCTCCATGTCTGCAACAATGAAAAATTATTTATGATATTCCAGCAGTTTATCGTAAGTAAATATAATCAAAGTTATGTTCATTGTCACTTACATGTCCTAAAAGATTAAATCCATGATTTGGATAGAAAACTCCTGTGTTTTTCTTCCCACTTACTATTTCCAGTAGTAAGACACCAAAGCTAAATACATCAGATTTGATGGAGAATATCCCATCAAATGCATATTCTGGTGCTAAGTAGCCACTTGATGAAATTGCATAAATGAGTTAGTTATATCTTCACAAATGAGTAAAAAAATTAAATACAACTTGGAAATCTAGCTAATGTACACTTACTATGTTCCTGTCACCATTTTTGTATTCCCTTCAGTTTGATTTCCACTAAACATTCGCGCCACGCCAAAATCTGATATTTTTGGATTCAAGTCACTATCTAGTAAAATATTACTTGCTTTGAGATCTCTATGTATGATCCGTAATCTAGAATCTTGGTGAAGATAAAGAAGCCCCCGAGCAATTCCAAATATAATGTTAAAGCGCTTAGACCAATCTAGGAGTCCACTTTGAGAAGAATCTGTCGAGTTTCATAGTTAATTTAGAAAAGAAACAAATGAAGTTCTTCAGTCTAATGAAAAATTTTACTTGCACGCACGTACCAAACAGAAAGGAATCTAGGCTTTTATTAGGCATGTATTCATAGATGAGCACTTTTTCCTCTCCTTGGGTGGAACAACCAAGAACCTTAACGAGATTTCGGTGCTGAAGTTTGGCACACAATATAACTTCATTCTTGAATTCTTTAGTTCCTTGTCCAGATTCATTTGAAAGCCTCTTGGCAGCAATCTCTTGTCCATCTGCTAGTGTACCCTAAAAATCAAATTGAATTTGTTGAATAATTATGACAATGAACTAAAAGAATGACTATTTTTTTTATCTTGTATCTTATTAACAGCTACATTTTATATTTAGTTATTTACCCTATACACAGGTCCAAAACCACCTTGGCCAAGCCTCTTGTCACTAGAGAAATCATTAGTGGCACGAACTATTGTAGCAAAATCAAAGAAAGGTAGGTCCAAATCTTCTTCATGGCCTTCATCTTTATTTTCTTCGAAGGTTTTTTCTGTTTTCTCCCAAGTAAACTAATCAGCTTAGCATCATAAAATAAGAAAACAGAAACATTCCTATGAAGGCATTATCATGTAAGTTCACCATATGTAAAACTAGTTTGTACACTCTTGAAAAAAAATTATGGGTTCTTTTACTGTAAAATTTTCTTTAGAAAACAACAGAAGGGTATCATTTAACAAAAACTTCCATATGAGTGTTCCAATCATCCAAAAGTAACCATATCAGATGCTTCTTTCTCATCCTAATATATGACAAGCAAGTAGCAACTGATATTGAAAACCAGAAGTGTCATTTTCAGTGTAAGCAGCAGCATAGCTAAAGAAGTTGCAGTAACAAGGTTCCATTTGATGTCAGTTTAAGAAAGCTTACCAGTATGCTTTCTTTTCCTCCAGTAAATGTAAGTGAAAGTGGAAACAATCACAATCAACAGAAGGGTAACTGGAATTATCACCACAACATTTTTCTTATGCCCTCCCTTTATTTCTTCACGGATAGCGTATCAAAGAAATGAACCAATAGTAACTACTCAGAAAAATGTCCACAGAAAGATGAAGTAAAGGAAAACCAACAAAGGATTAAAGACCATACCAGTTTCTGAAGTAGCCATTCGAATATATATATCTTGCCCAGGAACCGAAGCAACCCTGAAATCCATTAGTGCTCCGAACCAAATGATGCAACCATTACCTTCTCCCCTGACATCTAAGTTTGCATAGGCTGTGCAAGAACAGTTTTCCCAGCATTTGGCCTTGCAATCCACAATTGTCAAATTTCCATTAACCCAAGACTTTGTAGTATCTGGCAATTTCAACCCACTAAATCTTTGAAAACCATCTTGGTTTTTGACCCCACAGCTCCATGGTTCACTAAGCACACATCCTTGGGTCCAATCCAATGCCTCATAATTTTGTTGTGATTTTGGCTTGAACCCTGTTAGACACTGGCAGGGTGGTGACTCACTCACTATACAATTCCCATATGAACCACAAAGATTGTAGCTGTCACAATTGTCTCGTGGCACCGAAGAATAAAGCCTCCAAGTCTGGTTTTCTTCAATCCAATTATAACGCTGACGAGAATAAACAGATTGGTTTAGAACAACCCTTGTAACCACTGACTTATTCTTGATGTTGTATGTGTAAAACACCTCATCATCATTGGATACAAATTCTAATTCGAAAAGGGGTGTGGTTTTACCACTGAATCTAACACCATTCCAAGGGCCACTCCTATAATACTTTGTCTCACCCTTCCACATAACCAATTCGGGGGTGTTACCAAGTACCAGACCCCATGTGAAATCCCCTGGAGAAGGGTCATCCCAGTTCTTCCATGCAGATAAATAACGATTAAGACCCGTTTTCATGTTCCATCCAATCTTCATTCCTGGCAAAAATGTATCACAAGGATAGTCAAAGCTCTGCCACAAGTAGTTTTGTGGATTCTGGTCTTCCTCATCTCTTAGTACTAAGTTTCCTGAGTCTAAAAGCTGTGCAATTGGACTCATTGCACGTGTCTGTGTTGTTGAGTTTGCTGACCAAACAAGAACTTCGTCCTCGTTAAGGATCACAAGTTTTCCCTCTTTGCTTATGATCAGCTTGCTGGAGTTGTCTTTGATAGGATTGTCACGGTTTGCAACCCAAACAACAGGTCTAACTGGGATACTTTTATACCATATTCCTAGGTAGCGGTTTGTGTTGTTGTTACCTGCACTGAAGAAACCCATTTCAAAGCTTCCATCTTTAGACGCCAAGGTCATGTCCTCCTGAAGTGACTGAAACCCGTTAAGGGTATCAGTTGTGGATGAAAATTGAGGGAACAATGTGAGTAGTTTTGTAACAACAAACAAAAAATGCAAAATGGCCATTTCTTGTGGTCAATATCGAGGTACACCCTGAATAACATTGTTTGTACAATTATATATGGCCCCAATTTAGATTAATCATATAGATATGTGAAACAGTGCATTGATGGAAACCTCTCTGGTGGGGAAACCAAAGAAGAAAAGATCAAATTTGCTGTTTGAATTTGGGAGCATTATTGTGTTAATGTCAAACCTACCAGGCAAGTTGTTCCAATCTAATGGCTCACAGCCTCACACCTGTCAGGTGTGAATGGGTTGACTTCATATCTTATTTATGTATGGACTCGCGTGGACGCTTTAAAATCTTTTTAAGAAAAATATCTATCACAAACTTTTCTACTTTATGTGAATGCAAGAATGTATAAGGAGCATTGCTCTCAGAATAAACGTCTTTTCTTCAAGTGTATAATAAATCTTCAGCCTTTTGAAAGTTTAAGAAAAGAGATAGGCATAAAAGTTTGACGCGACTCAGATTTCTTACTAAGTTAAATATTCAAGGATTTTATATTTCTGACTTTCCATATATAAATAGAGGGTTTTATGGTTATTATGTTACATAACCCAACTTGATTTTCCTACTCACACAATAAAAAAGAGAGAGTAAGTGAAATGATGAAAGAGAAGGAAAAAAATATGAACTTCACCTCTTTGATGTGTATGTAGAAAAATGGAATTAGATTATGTCACATGATAAACATAAAATCCATAAATAAAAATATGTAAGATTCATATATAAAAAGTTATATGTGATACTCATATCAACACTGAAATCAAAAGATATGATATCACGTGAGAAATATAAAAGTCGATATTTAATACGGAGAAAAATCCATCAATTCTTTGAAAGTTGCTAGCACCCTACTACTAATATGTACTCCAGCCGCAGCTGCTCCACTACAAAGTCATACATAATAGCTCACACACGAATGGGAAAAATGTTTTTGGTTTGTTGTATAAATTTTTTTTTACTACACTCACATAAAAAAAATTAATTTCTATTATAAAAAAAGAGAAAAAAAATTAATAAAATTTACTCATTTTTATATGATTGTGATAGATATATTTTTTTTTGTAGCAAAAACAAAAATATTAAACCTTAAAATAATGGAAAAAAATGTATATTATTTTAAAGGAGGTAAAGTTGTGTCATTTTAAGTGAGAGAAAGAGATAGATAAAAGAAGAGAGAGTGGACAAAAAAATATAAAAATGTAGGTCTCACCTCTTTGTGAGAGTGAAAGAATATAAATTGTGTTACTTAAAAAAATAAATATTTTTTCCTAAAATAATTATGGACACTTGTGGTTTCACCGAAAAGTTGAATATGGGCATTTAATACTTGTCGTGTACCTTTGGTTTATTGTTTTGATTCATAAGAAATCGGTCAAGGTTGGATTTTTTACCGTACTAATGTAATTATTTATATATTTTACCAATTTAGTTAGTGTGTCAAATATATTACTAGAATAATGTAGATAGACACGCTTCAAATGCATATGCATTTAGTCGCGCACTAATTAGATGTGCATATGATATGGCCAGGATCACAAATAAGGGTGTGAATTTGGTTTAAATAATCTAAGCTTGTAAAAAATATTTTAGGCTTCTGTTAGTGTAACGCCCCGTCTGCAGCCGGTTAATTAACATTTATATGATATTAAGTACAACGCATTTTAACTTATTAAATGCGGAAGCTTGTGGTTAACTTTTTTTCTTTTTTCTTACGTATTGCAACCGTATCTACTCTCTTTTTTACATTTCGCGGACGACATTCCATCTGTTTTTTGGACTATTGGGATTAGTTCTCATCCTAAAAATTTTCACCTGATTAACAATTTATCAATATACTAAGCATGTCACAAAATGAATAAACATTTTGCCTAACCATCTACAACCTAGGTTATCTCATAGTAATATGATCTCCATATAATGTTCATAATGTTACTTAAATAATTACATCAAATAAACAAAAGAGATGCAATTAAATAAGTAACACAGACCTGAGCATGCATCACTACAACATATACAAACTAGCAGCATGGCATAGACATCCCCTATGCTCTCAAAATAATGACATGGCATATAGATACATATCCGAAATAAAACCATGCCAAATACATATCAGCATATCAATCAAATCATACTATCAGGTCAGATAATATCTCTCCTCTGGCCTCTTGTCACGCGATGCCTCAGCACCATCAACTCTTGTACCTGAAATGGTAATCCCCATAATGCGGGGTGAGATAATATAACTACCTCAGTAAGCTAGGGACCCTTGGAAGGCTCCTCCACCCCTAAGCTCACTTCTGGTATAATCACAGTACATAAAATATCCATGCATGCATCCGAATATGTATGGCAATGCAGTGTGCAATAATGTAATCCTACTAGCCAGAGAATATAACAAGTATGCATTACGCAATGAAACACCGTCTTGCAACATACTGTATAAGGAAACATCGTCTCATACTATGCATAAGGAAACACCATCTTATGCCTCACACAAGGAAACACCGTCTTATGCCTCACACAAGGAAACACCGTCTTGTGTGGCACACAAACATACATACATATACATGCAACATATAACAAATTATTTTCAACATACCATATCAAACTACCACCCTCCCTCGGAGTTTGATGGAACAAACGGGAAATTAACCCCAAGGACCGAAAGCTTACCTGTCAAGCACTGTCCTCCGATGAACTCCCTGTATCCAACGGGTCAACACCAAAATCTCTCACAATATCACAACCTATTCCAAATATGTGAAGACAATCAGTACATATATACTTGTCTACCACATTCAATTTTCAAGACTACACATACAAGACACCTGCACTTGATTTTGAGTCCAATTTATCAAGATGTTCTAAATGGCGATTTCATAATTTTTCCTTTTACGAGAACCAATTCCAAGCATGTTTAACAAAGGGATTCTCCTACAAATCACCCTCAAACTACTCATACCATCAAATTTTTACATTTTCAACAACTAGTTTAGGGTTCATTCAACAAGTTATCAACTAAAACTCATATCCAACAACTAAACCCCATCATAATTACATGTTTAATCTCCATGAACAGTCCCTAAAAAAAATCAAATAGACCTAGGCTTGCGACTCAAAAATCAACCAACCAAGTTAAGCTTTCTTACCTTGAACCAACTCCAACACCACCCAATATTATCCTCCAAGCTTCAATCCATGAAAAGCATCATTTTTCTTCTCTTTGTGAATAGTACAGCAACCTAGAGATGCAGAAGTCTCTCTCCTAAGAGCATCCCAAGGTGTATAAATGGTTGGGCTTTGTTCACAATGATCTAGGCTACAAGTTTCATGTTGATCTATAGGCTTGAAAGTGGCTAGAAAATGAAGGAAAAATCTTGAGGAATAGCAACCATGGAGGTCGCTTGGCTGCTGTTTGGTCGAAAGAAGAAAAAGAAATGGACGAGAGAGAACGAGTGTTTTCACACACTTAAGTAAATTTACTATTCCAGCGGGTATAAATTTATGTATCTCGTTCACTTAACTCATATCCCAACTTGACATACTTGTCCATAATATTTCTGTGGTAATATTTACAAATTTACTTTCACTTTTTGAGTAACTTCATTTACCCGCATTTTTATCCCTTAACTGTCATTTTTAACACTTTCACCAAATGTGACTTTATTTCTTTTTCTTCTACTTTTCTTATAATTATTCTTCAATATTATCATTAAAATCATTAATTCATAATTAAATCCACAATTTCATGTGAGGATTATTATAGTTAGTCTTATATAGGCCCAAATTATAAGTCTGATCTGACCTATATTTAACAAACAAAAGCTTTGGCCTAGATTCGCTAGCCTGTTTAAACATATTAAATATTTAATAATTAAAATAATATTATTTTATTACTCAAAATTATTAAAATAATAATTTTATTTATTTTATTTAAAATAATAATTTTATTTATTTTATTTAAAATAAATAATATGATATTGACTGGCCTCTACGATTATAAGCCCGACATTTAAAAGAAAGTCTATGACCTGCTTTTTAAATAATTTTTTTTTTTAAATCTAGATCTGATCTATTTGACTATATTTAATAGGCTGAATTTAATCTAATATAAATTAGACTGTAAGAGCCTGTTTGGTAGATGTATGTTTATAATTTTTCCTGGAAAGTAAAAGTGGGTTTTGTATTTACCCATGTTTGGTAGGAGTTTTTACATTATTTGTCTGGGTATCCAGTTTATCCAGGAATTGGTCTTATGAACAAAATGTGTTACGAATTCCCTTCTCAAATTACCCCCAAAGGGGTTGTATTTGTGAAATACTGGAGGTAAGGAATTGTTGTCTCATTTTTTCGGATAATTGTACCCTTCATTTTTGTTAATTACCAAGAGACAAGAGGTATTCATTGTAATCCTTGTTATATTAAACTACACAACATTTGTGCTATTATATAGCAAACCAATTGAAGAATACAAAGAGATACACTCAATGTGGGACTATACAAAGAGACACACTCAATGTGGGACTTCTATACTATGTACAGCAACACTCCCCCTCAAGCTGGAGCATATAGATCGTATGCACCAAGCTTGTTACATATCTGGTCTATCCTAGGTCCTCTTAAAGACTTAGTAAATACATCAGCTAATTGATTATTGGAGTTGACAAAACGAGTGACTATATCTCTTGAGAGAACCTTTTCCCTAAGGAAATGACAATCTATCTCAATGTGCTTAGTCCTTTCATGAAACACTGGATTTGAAGCAATATGCAAAGCAGCTTGATAATCACAAAATGAGAGATGTTGGGCTAGTGTCTCCAAACTTGAGTTCCTTCAGTAGCTGTTTTAACCAGATGAGTTCACAGGTAGTTGTGGCCATGGAGCGATATTCTGCTTCAGCACTTGATCTAGCAACTACACTTTGCTTCTTACTTCTCCAGGAAATCAAGTTATCTCCAACGAATACACAATACCCAGAAGTGGATCTTCTATCAATAGGAGAACCTGCCCAATCAGCATCTGAGTATCCTACAACTCTGGTATGACCTTTGTTTTCATAGAGAAGACCTTTGCCAGGAGCAATCTTGATGTACTTGATGATACAGATTACTGCATTCCAGTGATCTTCACAGGGATAATTCAAGAACTGACTTACTACACTGATTGCAAAGGAAATGTCTGGTCGTGTAACTGTGAGATAGTTCAGTTTCCTAACCAATCTTCTATATCTTTCTGGATCGGAAAATAGCTCCCCCTGATTTGGTAAAAGCTTGACATTTGGATCCATAGGAGTATCAACGGGCTTAGCATTTAACAATACTGTTTCCTCAAGAATATCCATAGCATATTTTCTCTGTGATAGTACAATGCCATCTTTGGATTGGGCCACTTCTATCCCTAAGAAATATCGGAGTCTTCCAAGGTCCTTTGTTTCAAAATGATGGCACAAATGTTGTTTTATCTGAGTTATGCCATGAGTATCATTAACTGTAATGACGATATCATGAACATATACTACCAAATAAATAGAACCTGAATCAAAGTGTCTGTAAAAGACTGAGTGATCAGCCTCACTTCGAGTCATGCCAAACTGCTGTACAACACTGCTAAACCTTCCAAACCAAGCCCGGGGAGACTGCTTTAGACCATACAAGGATCTTCGGAGACGACAAACTAGGTTAGACTCCCCCTGAGCAACAAACCCAGGAGGTTGCTCCATATAAACCTCTTCCCGCAGATCACCATGGAGGAAAGCATTCTTTATGTCCAGCTGATACATAGGCCAGTGATGAATGGCTGCCATCGTAATAAAGAGGCGAACAAAAGTCATTTTCGTCACGGGAGAAAATGTGTCACCATAGTCAAGGCCGAATATCTGAGTATAACCTTTAGCCACCAAGCGGGCCTTAAGACGGTCCACCTGACCATCCGGACCAACTTTAACCGTGTATATCCATCGACAGCCAACAACAGACTTCCCAGAGGGAAGGGGAACCAAATCCCAGGTACCACTACTCTGAAGTGCACTCATCTCATCAATCATGGCCTGTCACCAACCAGAATGTGATAACGCCTCACCTGTAGTCTTAGGAACAGATACAGAAGAAAGAGAAGAAAGGCAAGCAAAATGGGATGGTGAAAGATGATGATAACTCAAATTTATTAAATACCTGGGAGGGGGACGAGAATCACGAGTACCTTTCCGGAGTTCAATGGGCACATCAATGTCAGATGGAAGGATCGGAGCTGCCGGAGGAGATGATGACGAAAGTGAGTCCACAGGAGCCTCAGTAACAATAGGGGCAGACTCGGGGGGGAGGGGAGCAGGGTTTTGGGGAACAGGGGGACGTTGCCGACGATGATAGACCTGGAGGGGGGGAACAAGGGTGGGAACAGGGACGGGGACATCTAAAGAAGGAGATAGTGAAGGTATATAGTGAACTGAAACAGGTGGTAAAGGTAGCTGAGTAGCAACAGAATCACTGGGATGGGAGGAGGAGTCAAAGAATGGAAGAGACTCAAAGAATATAACATCCGCCGAGACAAAGTAACGACGAAGACTAGGAGAATAACAACGATAACCCTTTTGTGAGCGAGGGTAACCCAGGAAAATACATTTATGTGACTTAGCAGATAACTTGTCAAGACCAGGACTGAGATTGTGGACAAAACAAGTAGAACCAAAGATGTGAGGAGTGAGTGGGTACAAAGGTTGATGGGGAAACAACACAGAATGTGGTACCTGATTATGAAGTACGAAGGAAGGCATCCGATTAATGAGATAACAAGCTGTGAGGACAACATCGCCCCAATACTGGAATGGGATATGACCATGTAACAAGAGTGTCCGAGTAGTCTCAATTAGGTGACGGTTCTTGCGTTCAGCAACCCCATTCTGTTGAGGGGTGTGTGAACATGATGTCTGGTGAAGGATGCCGTGAGATGCAAAGAAGGTTTGAAACTGATGAGACAAATATTCACGAGCATTATCACTTCGAAAAATGTGAATCGAAACACTAAATTGAGTAAGGATTTCATTAAAGAACTTGTTAAAAATAGAAAACAATTCAGATCGATTTTTCATTAAAAATAACCAAGTACATCGAGAATAATCATCAATGAAAGTTACAAAATATTTGTACCCCATAGTGGAAACGGTACGACTAGGACCCCAAATATCTGAATGAACTAAAGCAAAAGGAGACGAAGACCGACGACTGACACGATCGGGAAACAAACTACGAGTGTGCTTCCCTAACTGACACGACTCACAAGACAAACTAGATAAATTTGAGAAACGTGGGACCATCTTCTGGAGCTTAGCAAGATTTGGATGACCCAACTGAGCGTGGATAGTAAGCGGAGAATCCACAACAGAGCACACTGGAACAGAAGTTAAAAGCTGATAAAGGCCATTGGACTCAGATCCGACGCCAAGTGTCCTCCTCGAGCTCCGATCCTGCAAAATGACAGACTCTTTAGTGAAAGAAATAATACAGTCAAGGGATTGAGTCAAGCGACTAATGGAAATAAGGTTGAAAGGAGAATGAAGAACATAAAGCACATTCTCAATGGGAATAGAAGGAAAAAGGAGAATAGTGCCAATCCATTGGGACTGAACCAGTGACCCATTAGCCGTAGTGATACTGGGCAGGGGACCAGACGTACAGAGAGAGGTAAATAAAGACTTATTACCAGAAATATGGTCAGATGCACCAGAATCGAGAATCCATGGACCAAGAGAGGGCGAGTGAGAAACACCAGCAAAGGAATTACCCGTGTGTGCACTAGAGGCAGTGGTACCAGGAGGTGGCTGTGATCCAACAATCAAGGCAGAGTCCGAGGCAAGAACAGTAGTCTGAGCAAAATGAGCGGAGCGAGGAGGGCGACCGTGAAGATCCCAGCAACGATCAATAGTATGGCCCGGCTTTTTGCAATGAGTGCAGAGAAAGCATCTCGTAGAGGGTTTGCGTCCACGTCCAAAACCCTTAGAGACAAGGGCAGATGGGTCAATTGAAGAGGGAGCAGATATTGCAGGCTCCATAGAAGTCTTAGGTAGAATGCGAAGCAACGTAGACCAAACAGAGTCCAGCGATGGAACAGTAGTAGAGCCCAATATCTTATCCCGGTTGACAGAATATGCCGGGGGCAAACCATAAAGAGCCATGAGCATGAAGAACGTGCTGCGTTGCTCAAGTTCTTGAGCAGGATCTGCAGCAGGCGGCAACAGTTCATTGAAATCATGAAGGAGGCCCTGAACTTTTCCCAAATAAGCAGACATAGAGACATCAAGTTATTGAGCAGTAATAGTAGTGATCAAATTTTGACAAACCCTATAGAGTCGCTGAGTGTCATTGGTATAAAGTGACTTGGCCTGACGCCAAACAGACTCACAAGTGACGTGAGCACGAAAAATCTGCTTCAAGGACGAGTGGATGGTAGACTTGATGATGCTACATAACTGAGCATCAACCTTTTTCCAATGAGGGCGTACATCTACCGAGATGGACTCAGCCTTAGTAATGAGATGGTCAGTGTAGTCCTGTCCATCAAGCCAAAGTCGGAGATCAGAAACCCAAGAATCATAATTGGAGCCATCCAACTTGTCGACGTGCAGCGAAACATTAATATAATTAGAAAAAACAGGCGGGTCAGCCTTTTGAGAACCCTTGGATGCATCGTGGGGTGACAAATCAGCCATAGATCACCTGAAACAAAAGCAAACAGCAACCAAAAGCAAAGAAACACGCGTGAATAAGAACCAGCAAGAGAAAGAGACACTGTCAGAAGCCGAAACGAAGTTAGAACAACAAAGTGAGGACAGATCCAGGTGCGCAAGGAGAAGACGAGTTAAACCGTTGTGGTCGGAGGTCCAGCCAGAGCTGCACGCGCCTCCACGCGCCGCTGCAATGAAGCGGACGGCAGAAGCTTCCTCCCGCGCGTGTGGGCGCGTGGCTGAGGTGTTGGAGATGGGTGTTGGATAGAAGGACCGCCTTGTTGTGGCGGTCAGATCGATGGGAGTTTCGCCGAAAAAATCGCCGGAAAAGTTGTCGGAGACGGTGGTCAACGGCGGTCAACGGTGGAGGCGGCAGTCAACGGTGGTTCTGGGCAGCGGCAGTACTTAGACAAGGTCAGAAACAAAATAGGGAAGCCGGAAACTGACAGATGTGACGGTTTCCGAAAAAAAAAAAAAATTTACTCAGCGGACAGTGGTCCACTGAAAAACCGCGGATTAGGATTCCTCTTGTTAGGCTCTAGATACCATGTTAATTACCAAGAGACAAGAGGTATTCATTGTAATCCTTGTTATATTAAACTACACAACATTGCTGCTATTAT
>NW_026898865.1:0-64170 GCF_033153095.1 Gastrolobium bilobum | reverse complement strand
TTTAATTGTTAAATATCAAGACATATGTGAAAAACATATTATATGATAATATTTTGTACTTGTGAGTTGTCTAACATTTCAGGTCCAAAAGAGGAAGGGGATGGTCATGGTGCCCGAAGTTTAAATTTCGAATTTTAAAATTAAAGTGTAATTTTTGCTCTTTAAATTAGAGTTGTAATTTAATTTTTAAATTTTGTAATTGTAATTAGAGAATTTAGGCTAGTGGCGTATAGACGACAAGAAGCCGTGGCTTGAGAAGCAAGATGGACAAAAGATCGAGCACCATGACTATCTCAAAATAAATTGTTTTATTTGCATGTATGTTTTGTACGACTAGCATGCATGAGATAGTGCACCACGATATGTATGCTTTATTGCTTATGACGTCTAGTATGCATGAATTGGACAAATCGTGTTTGTATGATTATTATGCACGTCCAATTTCGACTAGTCTAAACCGATAGATGTATGACATAGGTTACGACTAGCATGATAATATATTAATGCGTTTGATGAGACCTAATAAAATCCCTAAATAAAAGGAACCCTTAAAAGGAATAAATTATTAAGCATATGATTACCTCCCACCACCAATATTACTCGAACCTCCTCTACATAGTGGTGCTACACAACTCAGTTGGGACCCACTGTTTCGTTGAGTAAGAGTAGTATTAGAAGTGTTAGACACTTAGGTGCTGGTTAATGCTTAACTGAGGCATAAGTTGCAGGCCCAACCGGGCTTATGGGCTTAGGGTAATAATGCTAGGTTGGTTGCATGAGATGCACCACTAAGTGACAAGGAGTTGTCAACCTAATGTTAAGAGAGGGTATGAGATACTGTTGATTAGGATCAACCCATTATTTAAATTAATCTTGCGGTCTCAGACGAGGGTTAAAATAAATAATCGCACTCTTAATCTCACTAAGGTAAAATCTAAAAGTAAATTAACCTTAAGTCAAATGGTAAGGGTCATTGACTTAGATAAAATAGTGGGAGGGGCAATTTATTTAAAGTCTTTAATAAATTGTAACACGACTATATATTAATTAATCTTTCTTTACATTTTTTTTTTCAGTTTTTAGTATGACTAATCCACTGTCACTACGCTCAATACTTGATACGAATAAACTGACCGGTTCAAACTTTATGGACTGGTATCGGAACCTGAGAATTGTTCTTAGGGCCGAAAAGATTGCCTACGTTCTTGATGGTGCATTATCCGTAGCTCCTAGGGAAGGGGAAGATGGGTTCGCAGAATATGATTTCGAGGCCCACAAACAACACATGGATGACAATACGATGACAGTATGCATCATGTTGGCATCCATGTCGCCTGAACTGCAAAAGCAACATGAGCATATGGATGCTCCCTCTATTGTCTTACATCTCAAAGAGTTGTATGACGTTAAAGGTAGGCATGAGAGGTATAAGGCCTCTAGAGAACTGTTCTCTTGCAGGATGTCTGAGAACATGTCTGTTAGCAGTCATGTTCTTAAGATAATCAGGCTGATTGAGAATCTAGGAAATCTAGGCTTCTTGATGGATGCCGAACTGAGTAATGACTTAGTCCTGGCCTCACTTCCACCTTTCTTCAGTCAATTCATAATGAATTATAACATGCATGGGATGCTTGTGAGCTTGCCTGAATTGTTAAGTATGTTAACAACTGCTGAAGTGTCTATCAAGAAGGATAGGACACAAGCTCTTCTGATTGGTGGGCCTAGCAAGACCAAGGGTAAGGGTAAGGATAAGGAGCCTGCTAAAGGTGACTCCCTTAAGCCCAAAGGAAAATCCAAGAAGAAGAAGGGCAACAAGAAGGGTAAGAAAGCATCCAAGGACAAAGGCGATGCTGAGTGCTTCCATTGTGGCAAGAAAGGCCATTGGAAGAGGAATTGTCCAGACTACCTGAAGAGTGTAAAGGGCAAGAAGCATGGTGATGCTTCTGCCTCAGGTACTTTCATGATTGAGATTAATTATTCTTGTGCTAATCCGACTTCATGGGTATTGGATACCGGTTGTGGTTCTCATATCTGCAATATGTTGCAGGTGCTTAGGAGCACAAGGAGATTGGAGAGAAACGAGGTGGATCTTCGCGTTGGCAATGGAGCAAGGGTTGCTGCTCATTCTGTTGGAGATACCGACCTCATTAGCCTACGAGCCTCTTATTGCATTTGAATAATTGTCTTTATGTTCCCGGCATTTCTAGAAACATTATTTTTATTTCTTGTTTAGAACAAGATGGTTTTGCTTTCACTATTAGGGATGGTACATTTTCTATCATTTTGAATGATATTGTTTATGGTACTGCTTCATTAATAAATGGATTGTATGTTCTGGAAATGGGAACTGATGTGCTCAATGTAGCTGTAAAACGACCTAGGATAGATAATCAATCTTATCTTTGGCATTGTAGACTAGGGCACATAAACGAAACAAGATTGTCTAGGATGCATGCAGATGGATACCTAGATTCCATGGACTTGGAATCCTATGGACAATGTGAATCTTGTCTAGCTGGGAAAATGACTTGTCACAAGCCCAAGGGGCTTAAGAGTCATAGGGCTAGTGAGTTATTAGAACTCATTCACACTGATGTTTGTGGGCCAATGTCTATAGAGGCTATAGGAGGATACTCCTATTTCATTACCTTTACTGATGACAAATCAAGATTTGGGTACGTGTACCTAATGATATATAAATCCGAAGCCTTTGAAAAGTTCAAGGAGTTTAGGAATGAAGTAGAGAAACAGCATGACAAGATGATTAAGATATTACGATCAGATCGTGGTGGTGAATATCTGAGCCTTGAGTTTCAGGATTATCTGAGAGAAAATGGAATTCTCTCGCAGTTTACTGCACCTTACACACCACACCAAAATGGTGTCTCCGAAAGGAGAAACAGGACCTTGTTAGACATGGTCAGGTCTATGATAAGTGAGACTCAACTTCCAAAATCGTTTTGGGGATATTCCCTAGACACAGCGGCATACTTTCTAAATAGGGTACCGTCTAAATCTGTTCAGACCACACCAGATGAGATATGGAATGGTAAGAGACCCAACCTGAGTTACCTCAGGGTATGGGGATCGCCAGCTTATGTCAAAGCGTTGGCATCAGACAAGCTTAGTGTTAAGAGTACTAAATGTCTATTTGTGGGGTATCCCAAAGGTACTAAAGGATACTACGTTTACTCCATGGATGAACACAAAGTGTTTGTGTCAAAGAATGCTGAGTTCCTTGAGAAGGATTTGATCTTTCAAGGAGCCAGTGGGAGTAAGATTGATCTTGAAGAAGTTCAAGAACCACATGAACAGATTGAGGAACCCAAGTCTGCTCCGCAGGCAACGTTCTCCAATGGAGAAGTAAACACACAACTCCGTAGGTCAACGAGGGGCATCCATCCACCTGAGAGGTATGGGTTTGTGATTGAGAATCAGCAAACCGTCGAGGATGATGAACCAAGTAACTACGAAGAGGCAGTCAAGGATGTTGACTCTTCTAGATGGCTTGAAGCCGTGGAATCTGAAATGGATTCGATGTATCAAAACAAGGTATGGACCTTGGTTCCTAAACTGCAAGGAATAGTTCCTATTGGTAACAAATGGGTCTTTAAAAGAAAGACTGATGCAGATGGCAATGTTCAGACCTACAAAGCTAGGTTGGTTGCAAAAGGGTATCGTCAAAGACAAGGAGTTGACTATGATGAGACTTTCTCACCTGTTGCCATGATCAAATCTATTAGGATCATGCTTGCAATAGTGGCTTATCACGACTATGAAATTTGGCAAATGGATGTCAAGACCGCCTTCTTGAATGGGTTCTTGAAGGAGGATGTCTACATGACACAACCTGAAGGCTTTGAAATCAAAGATCAAGAGCATATGGTATGCAAACTTCAAAGGTCGATATATGGGCTAAAGCAAGCATCAAGCAGTTGGAATATTCGTTTTGATGAAGTCGTTAAGAGTAACAGTTTTATCAAGAACGAGGATGAACCTTGTGTTTACAAGAAGGTTAGTGGGAGTAATGTCTTCTTCCTAGTACTTTATTTAGATGACATATTGTTAATAGGAAATGACATCCCCACATTACAAACAACGAAAGAGTGGCTTTCAAAAAGATTCACCATGAAGGATTTGGGAGAGGCGACCTTTATACTTGGTATAAAAATCTATAGAGATAGATCAAACAGGCTGCTGGGTTTATCGCAATCCACGTATATTGACAAGATGCTAAAGAGGTTTAGCATGGAAGGGTCAAAAATGGGTTTTCTTCCCATCAGTCATGGGGTACATCTTTCAAAGGCCACGTGTCCTAAGTCACAGGCTGAGAAGGATCGCATGAGTGGAATTCCATACGCTTCGGCTATTGGATCCATCATGTATGCCATGATATGTACGAGACTAGATGTCTCATATGCTTTAAGCATTACGAGCAGATACCAGTCGGACCCTGGAGAGGGTCACTAGACGGCAGTCAAGACCATCCTTAAGTACTTAAGAAGAACTAAGGATGTGTTTCTGGTCTATGGTGGAGTTGATGAGCTAACAGTGAAAGGGTTCACTGATGCCAGCTTTCAGAGTGACAAAGATGACTGCAAGTCACAGTCAGGGTTCGTATTCACCTTAAATGGTGGGGCAGTATCTTGGAAGAGTTCCAAGCAGGAGACAACAACAGATTCAATGACAGAAGCTGAATATATAGCTGCTTTAGAAGCGGCTAAGGAGGCCGTGTGGATCAAGAAGTTCATATCTGAACTTAGGGTGGTTCCAAGCGTGGATGAGCCCATACAGTTGCTGTGCGACAACACTGGAGCCATTGCGCAGTCAAAGGAACCTAGGTCTCTTCAAAGATCTAAGCACGTGCTCTGCAGATATCACCTGATTAGAGAAATCATTGATAGGATGGATGTAAAGATGAATTATGTTCCCACAGATGATAACCTGGCCGATTCTCTGACAAAGGCTGTTTCTCAGAGAAAACATGATAGTCATTATGAGGCTTTGGGTATACGACTTAGGTCTGATTGGCTCTAGGCCAAGTGGGAGCTTGTTAGTATATGGATGTCCTAGAGACAATCTTTTGATTAGATTAGGACATATGTAGACCTTTTATATTGTCACAAATAAAAGCACTATTTATCCTGTTTCATATTTTGTCTCAATATTACTATTAATATTTATATGAGTAACTGGATAATCCTCTTGGAATAAAATAGGTATCTCTTGAGTATCTGTGATGAGATCACGATCATGAGGATTCAAGGATACTGCATGTATATTCCTAATTTTATGTTTCTAGTCTAGAGACACTGAGAATGGGGATCAATGATCTCGGGTAAGACTAGCACGACTTATCTACTTGTATTTGGATGCAAGGTAAAGACCTCATGAGCTACAGATATGGAGATGTTGTAACACCCTCCCTTGTATGCATCCAAGAGAGTTGTTTGCTAAGCGGATTAGAGTTCTTTAATCATATTTTAGAGACTGAAAATCACTTTTACAATGCCAATTAAAATAATTTTATTTTTGAAATCGGGTTCGTCACAAAACTCCGAGTATACTTTCAAAATTTCTCAACTACTGAAAATATAACTTTCCTGGCAGACCTTTGTGTCTTTAAAAATTCGTATAGAATTCACTTCAATGATTCAAAAATATATTCTTTGTAATCTAGAAACTAGACATCCGGGGCTTCGCGTTCATATAGAATAATAGTAATTTGAAGTTTGTTTGCCCCTCAAAACATAACTCGCAAAATAAGAGAGAAAGTTGTGGAAATATCACAAATGTCCTGGCTGGTAGAATTCATAATAAATCGATCTTTCAGAATTTCTTTGCAAGGTTTATATATAATGAAACTAGACACCTGGGGCTACGCGTGCATATAAATTATAAGAAAATCGGAGGTCCATAGCCCCGAAAACTTACAAAGTGCTCGCAACGACTTTTCAAAACTCAGCATTTAGATAACATGTCAAAATCCTTTTCGCAAACGTTTCAACATCTGTTTCCAAAATACTTGCTGGTCATAAAATCGTAATGCAATAATAAAATCATAGTTCACAGTAATAAAAGCTTCTCAATTTCATACAGTCATCCATAAAATATCACATCAATAGCAGCATGCCCAAACAGTAGAAGCCAACAACAAATATCCAAGTCCTCAAAAGCTTTTACGTCCTCCTGCCATTTTGTAAAAATAGCAGCCCCAAAGGGGTGAGAGAAAATCCCAGTAGTGTGGCAACAAAACCATAATGCAACAATATTAACTAGGCACAAAATCATAAATAGTCACTTCAAACATTTAATCCTTTTCATCATATATCATAACGCGTATATAATGCCCTTTTTCCTTTACGCTCATAGCACCGTCGTGCGCGTAGCATCACAGTGGGTATTCCTAATGGCTCCCATGAAGGTGAATCCCACTGTGGAACCTATGCGGACTGAAGCCAAGTGTCCCCTCTCCTGGTACCAGGCATGCCTATATGATGCATGCTCAGTCACATGTCCTCAATACAAATATATATATATATATATATTCAAGATGTCATGAATCAAGTATACATGCCATGTTATGCAATCGCACCCAACAGAAAAATGTATTATGATGTAAAATGCATGCATATATCATATCATCCTTTCATATTCTTACCATTGACTCATCATCATCATAACATACATAGAACAAATGTGAGCAACACATCACAATTCCATACACTAGCCAATAGTCACATTAGGTAATACCGCCTACACATACCTTGGCACTTTACTTTTAAATCAAGCATTCCAAACATCATCGAACAGTCCCATTATCTAAGCACTTGTGCACCTAAACAAATACATACATCAATCAGAATTTATCACGTTTATTTTCTACATATTACACGGTTGTCCCACCCTCCTAATCCTTGATTTGTGATCGGTTTCCAGGTCCACATACTAAGCGAATTTTCTGCCATTAATTTAAAATAATTTGTGTGAAATATTCGTGTAAAATAATTGAATCGGTTCCCACATAGGTACAACAAAGGTTTTCATTAAATACTTTATGTGTAAAACTTAAGTCAGAATCCATAGGTTAAACAACTAAAATTCTGCATATAATCATTGCTGCGAAAATGAAACTTTCTTCTTAAACCTGCCTGACTTACAAAATTTATATACAATCGGTCTTAACAGTTTAAATTTTTTTTCTTTGTTATGAAGGAAGTGCACATCTGGGGCTACGCATACATATAAAATATAGCTCAATCGGAGTTCCGTAGCCCCGGAAACAGAACTTGCAAAATGCCTAAAATTTCAGCCCAAAATCCGAATTTGACAGCATAATAGTTTTACAAACAAAATACCAGAATTAAAAGGGTTTAAAAACAGTATGAAATATTTCGAGACACGGCAAGGTAGACACATCACAATACTTATCCGGTTTCTTACAATTTTACATCAACGCAAACTGATTAGTACATAATTAATCTCTTAATAAACATCTATTTGGCAAAAATCCCATTATTCCTAAATGCACCAATTTAGTCTTACCACTATCACTTAATACTTTTATTTCCTTCTCCAACATACCCTACTGTCATCTCTTAGTCATGGTAAATAAAAATAGCATACAGCCTTCAGACTCTCTAACACATGCCAAAATTGCTAAATTTTCTAATTACGGAACAGTCCAACCCATTTAAATGGCTATGTTCTCAAAATTTCAGTTTTGGATTATCAAATATCAACACCAAAAAGGGCGGTTCCAAGGACAGAATTTATGCAATGAAAATCATCAATATAAAGTATCCTCCTAGTTAGACATGAGGTGCGCTAAATGTGACCCTTACCCAAGCTGTCTACTCAAAGTTACAGCATACAAAGTTACATCATTATTCTGCCCAAAAGGGCAGTCCTAAGGCATGACAATTAATTCTCTTCCAATCCTAAAATAATTGTTTAAACATGTATCAACTCCTAGGCTGTACCAGTTAACAAATTTCAGAAAACGAAAGTGGCCAGCATCACTCATCCTCCTATTATACATGTATAGGCCGAACCATTAGTGAGTAGTTAATGGTTTATTTTTATAGTTTACTCTTACTTGAGGTCATTCAGTTCTACGGCAGTCCAAGGCAGAAACAGGGAATAGGATAGCAAAAACAGGGTTCTCTTAAAGTTCATGTGGCAATTGTTTAGAGTAGCATGAAAGAATGACAAAAATTACATCCCCCTTAGTACATGGCAGGTCGAACAAGTAAGGAAACAAAAGGGAACTCTAGACTCAGATTTACCTCCATGAATATCCCCAAGATTAGCGCTTAAAGCAAGGACAGCAGCCTTCCTATCTCATTCTTCAAGGATTCGAACTCACAGCCGCATGCAATGGTGGTGCGACCCCATCAAGACAAAGTCATGTTCAAAAAAGAAAACTCACTCAACAATCGGTCCAAGGAGGGGGAAACCAGAAAACAGCAAGAGTTACCTTACCTTCTCCTGCTCAAATTGGAGTTGTGCGCACAAGAGGGGAAAAATGATGTTGAGCTTCAACCTCCTTGCTCAAGGTTACACGGCTGGCCATAAATAAAAGTATGTATATACTTAACGTGTTGCTGTTTCCTTTGGAAGGTCACGATTTGAGAGAGGGATGATGTAAGAAGGGAAATCAGCATTGGTTTAAAAAAAAAGAAAAAGAAAAAGAAAAAGAAAGGAAGACATAGGGTAATGTTTGAATCAAAGTTTAGCAACTCAAGTTTTAGTCTCCTCCATTCAGCGCACAAGGGAACTCACGGCGATAGGGGTTTGGTTTAAGCCAACAATGGAGTTCCTTAATTTAGCTTACTAACAAAATTTCAAAGCAATACACCTCACACATATCAGCGCACAAGGGGAAAGAACAATATGGACAAGATGATTGAGGGTTTCTAATAACCAATCAGATTACATGCAAAAAGAAATTTTTTTTTCCTATTGGGTGCCATGGGTGGTTGGGAGATAGGGTAGATGGGGTTTGCCATGTGGCCATTTTATGGCCAATAAAATTACATGCATACATATTTTTATTTTTGTGAGAGATAAATAAAGTTCACTTATCACATAAAATACATTCATATTAATTATTAATTCATATTTCCACTAGGTATCAATTAAAATTCATACCTTTATTATAATTAATTGTAATTCTATCCCTTTTTAACTAGTGTTTTGAATCTTTTAAAATACATAATTATTCACTTATAATTTCCAATAGAATAATTTTCCCAATTAAATTAATTCCACTATAAGTCATAAAATTAATTCGAAATGCAAGTATATTTCACATTCTTACTTATAATTAATATAAGTTCCTAATTATGCGGGATGTTACACTCTCCCCACCAAATTTGAAGTTTGTCCCCAAACTTCATCCTACCATTCCCACTAACTACTCAAGACGAATGCTAAACACACATGCATTCATGCAAGACATTATATCCCATACACTCAGGCAGCTACCCAAGCCATCAATTAATTTAGAGTATTACTAATAAATCGTACTTCACAAGTTCACCAGATAATGTATACATCACAATCTTACTTGTACGGAAGGTAATAGAAATTTTCCTAAACTTATTCATAACAACCAAATTTCCGGTTTCTATTTAAACAACGTTAAAGACTATACTACAACAAAGATGAATTAAAACCGACTAAGAACTCCAATACTTAATCTTAATCAATGCAGACTCCAGTTATCCCTAAATCATAATAAGGCTTTCGGGTTTTATTACAAAATTAATTAACAACTAATAGAACCATCTGTACAATATTTCTTCACTATATAATATTATACTTGATAATTGACAGAAACCAACAACCACACTGGAACAAAGATTAGGTGAAACCACATATAACTTTACTAAGCAAGAATTCCTAGCTATCCATTACTTTATTACTTATGTTCTTCGTTTATTTATGTGGGTCAATATCACTAACGTGCCATACTCTTACTACTCCATCTACTATACTTATTCTACTAAAAGTGTATGTACTTACCTACTAAGTGCTCTTAAATTTTTATTTTTATTTTTTATTTTTTGATAGGTTGAGGGTCAACAATTTAGTTCACAAGTTTACTTCACAATTGATCACACAGTCAAAATTTTACAATACTGAATTTGACAAATTTCAAAACAACCGGATATACCTGCATATTACTTGTACAGACAGGAAACTAATTAACTGTGACCTTCACTAATACTCATTTTATCTATGCAGTTTACAGGTTACAGATTATAATTTCATTCACCTACTTATTCCTTACATCTGCGAAAATTTAATTCAATACATAATTCACAACTAATTTCCTGACTTGACAACCTCACGGGTATAATTTTCACAATTTAATAGTCTACAGAAAATTAACAAGTAACAGAATGTATCGTATTCCAATTTACACTGTAGAAGGGTCTTCATAAATTACGAAGATCCATCACGGACAGAATTCCATTAACAGTTCTCATTTTCTAAAAATCTAATTCCATTACTATAGGGGTATATAAAAATATTCAACAACATCAATTAAGTTACAATATATCACTTGCTACTATCCTGCGGAAAAGGAATTGCATAGCGGAGCAGTGCCTTTGACTAAAGCTTAAGGTTTAGGAGACACTTCTAATTAAATTCTAACTATGAAGCTAAATTAAAGACATTAGTAAGGGTGTTAAGATTCCCATGTACTAACTTCTAATTGTCATGATTACAAGGGATGATAAGCTTGTTCGTTTATTCCGTAACTATTGTCTAATATTTTTTTTTTTTTCAAAATCCATTGTGACTAAGTCTATCCTTTTACTACGTACTCAACAAAATCCGAATACCAAGCAGTCATGTATACAACTAATTACTTCTAACAGGATCTTCGTACATATCATGTAAGATGGTACCTCTAATACAGTTCGTCAAAACACCCATATGAGGAAACTTCCTCGAGCTTTCCGCCGTCCTAGGTACCTCAGATGTAATTGACTCCACTGATCAGAGGATCCAAGAACTATGATATGAACTTCCAGTCATCACCCACGCATTATAATTCCAAACAACTACCAACCATAACTCATCAAGTAACCCAAACTTTCATAATTCCCATACACAACACCCATATTCAACATCCTAATTGCAGTTAAATATTCTCTTTAGAATCATAGGTAATACTAATAAAATACAATCACTGACAAAGTTGTACTTTTCACATCGAACTCAATTCTAATACTCTTCCTAGGATATACCACACATAAATTTCCAACTTCCAGCATAAAATAAAATTCACCAAAAATCCACCGCTCAAAACAGAAAATTAACTCAACCAGATTTACAAAATAAACAGGGTCTCGTGTAGTAATTAGATTATGATAGCACATACTCATTCAGATCATGAAACACTTATAATTTCTGGAGCACAGCACCCAATCCGATTTTTAACTAATCATTACTACTATAGGGTTCACATCCTAGACAGTTAAAATAATTTAAGCAGCTCATAAACTCAAATTCCGATCTATTACCAAAAATTCAATTTCAAATACTTCTTTTTAGTTGCTATACCCAACAAGCTGATACCCAAAACAAATAATATATTTTCATAATTTCAATTGATCAGACCGAAGGCTCCTCATTAAATTTCCATCCTGACCAGCAGCACCAAAATAAAAGTTTTCATGTGTTCCATTCACCAAACAGAGATCTCTCATTTTCAATACAACTTAAACATCAGTTCATCACTACGTCCACTAATATGGTTCTACAACTATAGTTTACTTATTCCAGTTATCCAAGTCATTCCCTAGATTAAATTACTGGCTAGTTTCAGACATAGGTACCAAAACCACCAAACAAAACTTTCTCATTAATTGATTCTCGGTGTTTGACAGTTTGATACTACCGTGTTACCGGAGAATGTGTTGGCCAGACCCATTCCCAATTACAGCTGGAGTATCATCTCATCACACACTGGGAATCATCCCATTCCATACTTCGTTATTTATTCTTCCTTTAGACATTACTCAATTACAACCTACTATACATCAGACTTCTCTCTTAAGGAGGTTTTCGTGTCTCATAATTGCTAATTCTACTTTCGTAATGTCAAGCAGCGAGTGGATCCTACTCACTAAATGGCATACACGATAGTAGTCTCAAGATTGAGGCACGGTTCCCACTTCCTGACAGAAGCTCAAGCAATCACTTACCACATTATACAATTCAACAACTCAATTCAACTGAAACATAATTCAATCAGACGACTCTTGTACAATTTAGTGACAGCAACCATTCAAGTCAATTATTTCAAGGCATAATATGAACAGCACGACCAAATAGAGCTTAAAATAAAACAATACATAGTCTTCAACTACTCGAACAACATCTATAAAATCAACTGCAAGACAGATCAATCCACTGTAACAGATCAAATTCAATTATTTAGTCAGATTACACTTATCACTGCATAAACCGACCTCTACATATTAAGTCAACAGCAAGATACGTCCTTACAATACAGCCTACACTTCAGAAATTCAAGCAGTACTTTATAAAATTCTCAAAACTCAAAACTGCTCTAAGTAATCAACGCCACAAAGTGATTTCAGAATAGCTCAGGATGATTCTAATATTTCAATTATACTAACTTTCACAATTTAACAGAATAATTCAGCACGTGTCAATCATGAGTCAGACAGTACAGTGATTTAATCCTAACCGTCAACAACCAATAAACAGTTAAATTCAAACAGCAGTGAAGGAACATACTCATACAAACAGCAATGATTAACAAACAGCAACCAATGCAACAATCACACACAAACACCTTGGATCAAAACTGCTCTAATACCAATTAGTGTAACACCCTCCTTTGTATGCATCCAAGAGAGTTGTTTGCTAAGCGGATTAAAGTTCTTTAATCATATTTTAGAGACTGAAAATCACTTTTACAATGCCAATTAAAATAATTTTATTTCCTTCTCCAACATACCCTACTGTCATCTCTTAGTCATGGTAAATAAAAATAGCATACAGCCTTCAGACTCTCTAACACATGCCAAAATTGCTAAATTTTCTAATTACGGAACAGTCCAACCCATTTAAATGGCTATGTTCTCAAAATTTCAGTTTTGGATTATCAAATATCAACACCAAAAAGGGCGGTTCCAAGGACAGAATTTATGCAATGAAAATCATCAATATAAAGTATCCTCCTAGTTAGACATGAGGTGCGCTAAATGTGACCCTTACCCAAGCTGTCTACTCAAAGTTACAGCATACAAAGTTACATCATTATTCTGCCCAAAAGGGCAGTCCTAAGGCATGACAATTAATTCTCTTCCAATCCTAAAATAATTGTTTAAACATGTATCAACTCCTAGGCTGTACCAGTTAACAAATTTCAGAAAACGAAAGTGGCCAGCATCACTCATCCTCTTATTATACATGTATAGGCCGAACCATTAGTGAGTAGTTAATGGTTTAATTTTTATAGTTTACTCTTACTTGAGGTCATTCAGTTCTACGACAGTCCAAGGCAGAAACAGGGAATAGGATAGCAAAAACAGGGTTATCTTAAAGTTCATGTGGCAACTGTTTAGAGTAGCATGAAAGAATGACAAAAATTACATCCCCCTTAGTACATGGCAGGTCGAACAAGAAAGGAAACAAAAGGGAACTCTAGACTCAGATTTACCTCCATGAATACCCCCAAGATTAGCGCTTAAAGCAAGGACAGCAGCCTTCCTATCTCATTCTTCAAGGATTCGAACTCACAGCCGCATGCAATGGTGGTGCGACCCCATCAAGACAAAGTCATGTTCAAAAAAGAAAACTCACTCAACAATCGGTCCAAGGAGGGGGAAACCAGAAAACAGCAAGAGTTACCTTACCTTCTCCTGCTCAAATTGGAGTTGTGCGCACAAGAGGGGAAAAAGGATGTTGAGCTTCAACCTCCTTGCTCAAGGTTACACGGCTGGCCATAAATAAAAGTATGTATATACTTAACGTGTTGCTGTTTCCTTTGGAAGGTCACGATTTGAGAGAGGGATGATGTAAGAAGGGAAATCAGCATTGGTTTAAAAAAAAAGAATAAAAAAGAAAAAGAAAGGAAGACATAGGGTAATGTTTGAATCAAAGTTTAGCAACTCAAGTTTTAGTCTCCTCCATTCAGCGCACAAGGGAACTCACGGCGATAGGGGTTTGGTTTAAGCCAACAATGGAGTTCCTTAATTTAGCTTACTAACAAAATTTCAAAAGCAATACACCTCACACATATCAGCGCACAAGGGGAAAGAACAATATGGACAAGATGATTGAGGGTTTCTAATAACCAATCAGATTACATGCAAAAAGAATTTTTTTTTTCCTATTGGGTGCCATGGGTGGTTGGGAGATAGGGTAGATGGGGTTTGCCATGTGGCCATTTTATGGCCAATAAAATTACATGCATACATATTTTTATTTTTGTGAGAGATAAATAAAGTTCACTTATCACATAAAATACATTCATATTAATTATTAATTCATATTTCCACTAGGTATCAATTAAAATTCCTACCTTTATTATAATTAATTGTAATTCTATCCCTTTTTAACTAGTGTTTTGAATATTTCAAAAAACATAATTATTCACTTATAATTTCCAATAGAATAATTTTCCCAATTAAATTAATTCCACTATAAGTCATAAAATTAATTCGAAATGCAAGTATATTTCACATTCTTACTTATAATTAATATAAGTTCCTAATTATGCGGGATGTTACAGATGTCTTAGCTAATGTCGTGGGTGGACCTATAAGGGTATAGCTCGCACTGAATAGATCCACAAAGAGACTCTATGAGGAACTCTCACAGAGAGTATCATTAGAGTAGTCTCTTTATATTTGGGTATGTCTTTCCTAAGACCAGAAGTTATTACCTAGACTGTGTTCTAGAAGGCATGCTTTGATTGTGCACCTCGTCTTCCTGAAACATGGAGACTCATAGGTATACTGTTGGGCTTGTCCTGAAAGAACACAGGGCTAGGGTGATAAGCTGAAGGAATTCGTCAAATCTCTGTGAGAGATTAGGTTATCTGTAAACCAGAGAAATCGGGATGACATTTACAGGGACTCGGGAATCTATGCATAGTAAAAGAGATCATGAGATGAATTAAGAATTTGAATTTGAATTTAAAATTTAAGTGTTTGAAAGTTTGAATTCAAATGTTTGAAATTCGAATTTGAATTGGCTATGAAAAGTTGTTTCATAACAAAAGGATAAGATGAGATCTTGTTGGAACATTTCAGGAGGAGATCTTTTGGACATAATCCAAGGATAATGGGGCGCTGATTTTGGCTAGATTTGATCATCAAAATCAGCTCCAGAAGATACGATCTGTTCGGAGAATATTTGAGTGAGTTGATTTAAGTTTGAAATGCAACTAACTCAAATGTATCTGGTCACCTTTTAGGCTATATGGGGTGCACCATATAGCTGATTATATGATGATTCATGATCAGATTTCTGACTAGGTTTTGAACTTAGTCTCATGAGAATATTCTGGGATGTTGTTGGCAATTTTTGAAATGCAACAACTCCACTTATTCTCTCCCCATAGGGCGCCACTTTGATCAGATTTTTGGGAGAAAAATCTGATTTGTTTTTGAAACTTAAAAGGCTCCTCTTGTGTGCTTAATGTGTAGTTAGTTCCTCCTTAGGTTTTTGTGAAAAGCGAAGCCTTTCTCTACTCATCTATGTGCCCCCTTGTGAGGTTTTCTCTTAGAACACTTCACTCTTCTAAACACTTTTACCTAGCCTCCTGCATCACACACTGAGCGCATAGCAAGCCTTATTGTGGTGATCAATCGGCGGCCTTACTGGAAGGAGTTCCTGTATCTAGATGCGGGTGGTGTGGATCAACGTTAGAGGGTCTGAACCCTTCAGACCTACCTTGATCATCTTGAGTTTTCACGAACAAGGTATGACATACGTCTTAAAGTATGTATCTTGATATGCATGTGTGTTCCGCTTGCGAAAAATTTTGTTTTTCCCTCATGCATGTTTCGGCCTTCAAGGCCAATTATACTTTCAAGTGGTATCAGAGCCCGGTTACTTTACCATAAACGGGTGATGGTACCTTGTTTGTGAACCTGTTTCTCACGGTTAAAATTTCTTTAAAGAGTTAAAGATTCAATTTTTATGTATGGATTTTAATTTACAATACTTTAAACGGTTAAAGTTTTTTTTTTGTTTTTTTTATGAACATCTTAATTTGATTGTTGTGTTCATATATCCATATGTATTCATGGTTATCATTCTTTTCTTTATGAAATTTTTAAAAGGAAACACCTTTTTGAAAGGTGGAGTTCGACCATGATAGGTGTTTTGAACACCTTGATTGTTTTCTTATTTTTCATGAATTGTTTCATGAGCAAAGCATGTAATAAAATTTTTCGAAAATTAATCTCATATACATTAGTATATGGTTCGGCCATCAAGTGTAGATGGCTATATGCATGGTTTAAATTTTATGTTCTTTGAGAAAGAGTCAATAAAATTTGAGTTATATTAATGGTTGTATATAATTCGGCCAATTGAGAAATCTAAGAAAATTTCAATTTTAATTTTTTGTTTTGATGTTTAATTGTTAAATATCAAGACATATGTGAAAAACATATTATATGATAATATTTTGTACTTGTGAGTTGTCTAACATTTCAGGTGCAAAAGAGGAAGGGGATGGTCATGGTGCCCGAAGTTTAAATTTCGAATTTTAAAATTAATGTGTAATTTTTTCTCTTTAAATTAGAGTTGTAATTTGATTTTTAAATTTTGTATTTTAAATTTTGTCCCTCCAAAATATTTTGGAGTTTCTTTAATTGTAATTAGAGAATTTAGGCTAGTGGCGTATAGACGACAAGAAGCCGTGGCTTGAGAAGCAAGATGGACAAAAGATCGAGCACCATGACTATCTCAAAATAAATTGTTTTATTTGCATGTATGTTTTGTACGACTAGCATGCATGAGATAGTGCACCACGATATGTATGCTTTATTGCTTATGACGTCTAGTATGCATGAATTGGACAAATCGTGTTTGTATGATTATTATGCACGTCCAATTTCGACTAGTCTAAACCGATAGATGTATGACATAGGTTACGACTAGCATGATAATATATTAATGCGTTTGATGAGACCTAATAAAATCCCTAAATAAAAGGAACCCTTAAAAGGAATAAATTATTAAGCATATGATTACCTCCCACCACCAATATTACTCGAACCTCCTCTACATAGTGGTGCTACACAACTCAGTTGGGACCCACTGTTTCATTGAGTAAGAGTAGTATTAGAAGTGTTAGACACTTAGGGTGCTGGTTAATGCTTAACTGAGGCATAAGTTGCAGGCCCAGCCGGGCTTATGGGCTTAGGGTAATAATGCTAGGTTGGTTGCATGAGATGCACCACTAAGTGACAAGGAGTTATCAACCTAATGTTAAGAGAGGGTATGAGATACTGTTGATTAGGATCAACCCATTATTTAAATTAATCTTGCGGTCTCAGACGAGGGTTAAAATAAATAATCGCACTCTTAATCTCACTAAGGTAAAATCTAAAAGTAGATTAACCCTAAGTCAAATGGTATGGGTCATTGACTTAGATAAAATAGTGGGAGGGGCAATTTATTTAAAGTCTTTAATAAATTGTAACACGACTATATATTAATTAATCTTTCTTTACATTTTTTTTTTTCAGTTTTTAGTATGACTAATCCACTGTCACTGCGCTAAATACTTGATACGAATAAACTGACCGGTTCAAACTTTATGGACTGGTATCGGAACCTGAGAATTGTTCTTAGGGCCGAAAAGATTGCCTACGTTCTTGATGGTGCATTACCCGTAGCTCCTAGGGAAGGGGAAGATGGGTTCGCAGAATATGATTTCGAGGCTCACAAACAACACATGGATGATAATACGATGGCAGTATGCATCATGTTGGCATCCATGTCGCCTGAACTGCAAAAGCAGCATGAGCATATGGATGCTCCCTCTATTGTCTTACATCTCAAGGAGTTGTATGACGTTAAAGGCAGGCATGAGAGGTATGAGGCCTCTAGAGAACTGTTCTCTTACAGGATGTCTGAGAACATGTCTGTTAGCAGTCATGTTCTTAAGATAATCAGGCTGATTGAGAAGCTAGGAAATCTAGGCTTCTTGATGGATGCCGAACTGAGTAGTGACTTAGTCCTGGCCTCACTTCCACTTCCTTCAATCAATTCATAATTAATTATAACATGCATGGGATGCTTGTGAGCTTGCCTGAATTGTTAAGTATGTTAACAACTGCTGAAGTGTCTATCAAGAAGGATAGGACACAAGCTCTTCTAATTGGTGGGCCCAACAAGGCCAAGGGTAAGGGTAAGGGTAAGGAGCCTGCTAAAGGTGACTCCCTTAAGCCCAAAGGAAAATCCAAGAAGAAGAAGGGCAACAAGAAGGGTAAGAAAGCATCCAAGGACAAAAGCGATGCTGAGTGCTTCCATTGTGGCAAGAAAGGCCATTGGAAGAGGAATTGTCCAGACTACCTGAAGAGTGTGAAGGACAAGAAGCATGGTGATGCTTCTGCCTCAGGTACTTTCATGATTGAGATAAATTATTCTTGTGCTAATCCGACTTCATGGGTATTGGATACTGGTTGTGGTTCTCATATTTGCAATATGTTGCAGGTGCTTAGGAGAACAAGGAGATTGGAGAGAAACAAGGTGGATCTTCGCGTTGGCAATGGAGCAAGGGTTGCTGCTCATTCTGTTGGAGATGCCGACCTTATTTTGCCAACGGGCCTTTTATTGCATTTGAATAATTGTCTTTATGTTCCGAACATTTCTAGAAACATTATTTCTATTTCTTGTTTAGAACAAGATGGTTTTACTTTTAGTATTATGAATGGTACATTTTCTATCATTTTGAATGATATTGTTTATGGTACTGCTTCATTAATAAATGGATTGTATGTTCTGGAAATGGGAACTGAAGTGCTCAATGTAGTTGTGAAACGACCTAGGATAGATAATCAATCTTATCTTTGGCATTGTAGACTAGGGCACATAAACGAAACAAGATTGTCTAGGATGCATGCAGATGGATACCTAGATTCCATGGATTTGGAATCCTATGGACAATGTGAATCTTGTCTAGCTGGGAAAATGACTTGTCACAAGCCCAAGTGGCTTGAGAGTCATAGGGCTAGTGAGTTATTAGAACTCATTCACACTGATGTTTGTGGGCCAATGTCTATAGAGGCTAGAGGAGGATACTCCTATTTCATTACCTTTACTGATGACAAATCAAGATTTGGGTACGTGTACCTAATGAGATATAAATTCGAAGCCTTTGAAAAGTTCAAGGAGTTTAGGAATGAAGTAGAGAAACAACATGGCAAGAAGATTAAGACATTACGATCAGATCGTGGTGGTGAATATCTGAGCCTTGAGTTTCAGGATTATCTGAGAGAAAATGGAATTCTCTCGCAGTTTACTGCACCTTACACACCACACCAAAATGGTGTCTCCGAAAGGAGAAACAGGACCTTGTTAGACATGGTCAGGTCTATGATGAGTGAGACTCAACTTCCAAAATCGTTTTGGGGATATGCCCTAGACACAGCGGCATACCTTCTAAATAGGGTACCGTCTAAATCTGTTCAGACCACACCAGATGAGATATGGAATGGTAAGAGACCCAACCTGAGTTACCTCAGGGTATGGGGATCGCCAGCTTATGTCAAAGCGTTGGAATCAGACAAGCTTAGTGTTAAGAGTACTAAATGTCTATTTGTGGGCTATCCCAAAGGTACTAAGGGATACTACTTTTACTCCATGGATGAACACAAAGTGTTTGTGTCAAAGAATGCTGAGTTCCTTGAGAAGGATTTGATCTCTCAAGGAGCCAGTGGGAGTAAGATTGATCTTGAAGAAGTTCAAGAACCACATGAACAGATTGAGGAACCCAAGTCTGCTCCGCAGGCAACGTTCTCCCATGGAGAAGTAAACACACAACTCCGTAGGTCAACGAGGGGCATCCATCCACCTGAGAGGTATGGGTTTGTGATTGAGAATCAGCAAACCGTCGAGGATGATGAACCAAGTAACTACGAAGAGGAAGTCAAGGATGTTGACTCTTCTAGATGGCTTGAAGCCGTGGAATCTGAAATGGATTCGATGTATCAAAACTAGGTATGGACCTTGGTTCCTAAACCGCAAGGAATAGTTCCTATTGGTAACAAATGGGTCTTTAAAAGAAAGACTGATGCAGATGGCAATGTTCAGACCTACAAAGCTAGGTTGGTTGTGAAAGGGTATCGTCAAAGACAAGGAGTTGACTATGATGAGACTTTCTCACCTGTTGCCATGATCAAATCTATTAGGATCATGCTTGCAATAGCGGCATATCACGACTATGAAATTTGGCAAATGGATGTCAAGATCGCCTTCTTGAATGGGTTCTTGAAGGAGGATGTCTACATGACACAACCTGAAGGCTTTGAAATCAAAGATCAAGAGCATATGGTATGCAAACTTCAAAGGTGGATATATGGGCTAAAGCAAGCATCAAGCAGTTGGAATATTCGTTTTGATGAAGTCGTTAAGAGTAACGGTTTTATCAAGAACGAGGATGAACCTTGTGTTTACAAGAAGGTTAGTGGGAGTAATGTCGTCTTCCTAGTACTTTATGTAGATGCCATATTGTTAATAGGAAATGACATCCCCACATTACAAACAACGAAAGAGTGGCTTTCAAAAAGATTCACCAAGAAGGATTTGGGAGAGGCGACCTTTATACTTGGTATAAAAATCCATAGAGATAGATCAAACAGGCTGCTGGGTTTATCTCAATCCACGTATATTGACAAGATGCTAAAGAGGTTTAGCATGGAAAGGTCGAAAAGGGGTTTTCTTCCCATCAGTCATGGGGTACATCTTTCAAAGGCCATGTGTCCTAAGTCACAGGCTGAGAAGGATCGCATGAGTGGAATTCCATACGCTTCGGCTATTGGATCCATCATGTATGCCATGATATGTACGAGACCAGATGTCTCATATGCTTTAAGCATTACGAGAAGATACCAGTCGGACCCTGGAGAGGGTCACTGGACGGCAGTCAAGACCATCCTTAAGTACTTAAGAAGAACTAAGGATGTGTTTCTGGTCTATGGTGGGGTTGATGAGCTAACAGTGAAAGGGTTCACTGATGCCAGCTTTCAGAGTGACAAAGATGACTGCAAGTCACAGTCTGGGTTCGTATTCACCTTAAATGGTGGGGCAGTATCTGGGAAGAGTTCCAAGCAGGAGACAACAACAGATTCAATGACAGAAGCTGAATATATAGCTGCTTCAGAAGCGGCTAAGGAGGCCGTGTGGATCAAGAAGTTAATATCTGAACTTAGGGTGGTTCCAAGCGTGCATGAGCCCATACAGTTGCTGTGCGACAACACTGGAGCCATTGCGCAGTCAAAGGAACCTAGGTCTCATCAAAGATCTAAGCACGTGCTCCGTAGATATCACCTGATTAGAGAAATCATTGATAGGATGGATGTAAAGATGGATTATGTTCCCCAGATGATAACCTGGCCGATTCTCTGACAAAGGCTGTTTCTCAGAGAAAACATGATAGTCATTATGAGGCTTTGGGTATACGACTTAGGTCTGATTGGCTCTAGGCCAAGTGGGAGCTTGTTAGTATATGGATGTCCTAGAGACAATCTTTTGATTAGATTAGGACATATGTAGACCTTTTATATTGTCGCAAATAAAAGCACTATTTATCCTATTTCATATTTTGTCTCAATATTACTATTAATATTTATATGAGTAACTGGATAAACCCCTTGGAATAAAATAGGTATCTCTTGAATATCTGTGATGAGATCACGATCACGAGGATTCAAGGATACTGCATGTTTATTCCTAATTTTATGTTCCTAGTCTAGAGGCACTGAGAATGGGGATCAGTGATCTCAGGTAAGACTAGTGTAATAACCCTAAATTATGTAGCCTTATTTATTAATGAATCTTGTGTGGGCAAATAAATTGATGATAGTTATATGTGAATAGTCCAAGTTAAGTATGGTTGAACAAATTAAAAGCCCAAGTGTGATGGGATAAACCCACACCAAGTAATGACCTTAATGGCCCAAACACATGGCTCTTGAAGTTATATAATATTAGACTAAGCCCAACCTAGGGTGAGCCCAACCAAAGAGACTCCTTTGGGCCGAAACCAATAGGTAAAAAATAATAAAATAAGACTTGGCCCATTTACTAACTTGAATGGAAATCCAACCCTAAAAGGCCAAGTGGGGCCGAACCCACTTCCTAGTGTGGCCTTGGCCCAGATGCAAGAAATCTCAACCTCTTTAAGAAGCCCAAAACCGCGGACCCCTTTATGTGAGCAACAAGGCCCAAGTTCATAAACTTATGGTGGATGATGCGGCATGAGATGAAAGGATGCCATTATATGAAACCAATGAGGAAAAAGAAATAAATGAACAATTGGCCTTCCCAAGTATAAGCCGCGGCCATAATGGAGGCAAGAAGAACATGTAGTGTCTTTTCTTCTTTCTAGGTGAACACATTAAGGATCATAAACTTCTCCATCTCCCTAGGCGCAATAATTAGCATGAAAAGGGAAGACTTGTTCTTACACACCTTATGATGAGTGTGATACACTCAAGGTGATCCCAAACCCCATGCATTGGGAAGTCCCAAAGACACTCTATCCTAGAATTCAATTATGGAAAGCTAAAAGACAAAAGGCCCTACACATTAACCAACATTTCTTCAATGATGATTAAAGCAATTAACATTGGTACACGCAAAGGACTCTCTTCCCCATGCGCCTCACTCCCCAAAATAATGATGACTCTCCCTAACCAAGGCATGACATGCAAGGACTCTCTTCCCCATGCGCCTCACTCCCCAAAACAATGATGAATCTCCCTAACCAAGGCATGACATGCAAGAACTCTCCTCCCTATACGCATCACTTCCAAGTGATTAATGATGAGTTGGTTTCTAGGTAAGAAATGCAAGAGTCCCTCCCATGCGTATGACACTTGAACAAGGTGGGAGATTTGCTAACCCACACACTCAACCTAGACCTAACCCTTCCCCTTCCTAGGTGTGATGATTAGAGGACTTAGATAAAATAAAAGACCCAAGCCAACCGTACGCACTCCCTCACACTCTCAAGATTAGCAAGGAACAAAAGGAAAACAAAGACACTATCTCTCTCCCTCTCAAAGGCTTCGGCCTTCTCCCCAAGGAACAAGCACCCACAAGAAAAACCAAACTCTCTTCCTCCCATCTAAGGCTTCGGCCATTCACATGTTAAGGGTAAGGGAACATCAAAAATAGTTTCTAGCCTCCTTCATCGTCTAACTCGTGGAGGTGGACACTTAGAAGAACTCGTGAAACTTAGAAGCAGGAGTGACATATCGGTGGAAGAATCACCATCAAACATCATCCTTGAGGTAAGGTCCCTTAGACTGCATGTTTAAGTTATGATCTCCCTCTTAAATATTTTCGTGTTATAAAGGCTAAAGGAATACAAACCTTCTTCCCTCATTCAATTCTTAAGGACTAAAAGAAAGGAAAGCCTTGTGGGATTTACATGTTAACCGAAATGTTAGAATGCTATGCATAAACTATGTTGTTAGAATCATTTTCTAAGACCTACATCCTAAAGGGGCCGAACCTATATGTGAGTTATAAACCAAGTGAGTTTTTAGAATCATCTCTAAAGTCCCATTATGTTATTAGGCCGAACCAAAGGTGCAAGGGAAGACCAGAGCCGAACTCGAACTCTTGAAGAATAAAAAGACAAGACCCCTGAGTAAGTGATTTATGGTTGTTGAAGCGGCTACCCTATGGTTGCCACCCCTTTATGTTAAAGTGAGGTTTGACTGCAATATGTTATATGATGCATTACATGATATGTTTGGTTGTTTGGAACTAATGTTTATTCATGCAAGTTTTGTAAGATGGCCTGTGCACTAATACCACAGAGGCAACCTGACGAGGACCCTGGGTATTCGTCCATAAGACCATGGAGAGTAATTGCCATGACAGGATTGGTATGATGATATGAAAGCATGATTATTTTCCAAACTATGTTTCCAATGTTTTGCCATTCTATTATTGTACATGTTATTATGTGACTATTGCAGGAGTAAGCATCATGGTTTGGAGGTTGCTCTAACAGTGAGTCCTTACTGAGACCCCCAATCTCACCCCTCTTTGGGGAAACCCACTTTCAGGAAAAAAATGACTAAATGGGTAAGGCAGGGAAAGAGGCTGGTACGAGTTGAAGAGGAACCTGCGCAACCACGTGCAGTTGATGATGACTCCAAACTAATGGAGATATTTAGGAACTTACTAGCTGAAGGAAAGCTCTTGGAGGCAGACTATCTTATATCTGCTCTAGCTGGGCCCATGTTGCTTGAAGAGGCACCTTCCTAAGGGTGTACCTAAGTTCTAATTTGGGATGACTGTAATAGACTATGCCACTTAGACTATTTTGAACATCTTATATGCCTTTGAAGTACGATATTTTGGGATGTTTATGTTTTATGGACTTATGAATTTAGTAGGAAAGATTAAGTAACATAAGTCACTATCTGCATAAGACACTTAAGTAACTACCTACTGGGTAGTAGTCAACACTAAAATTATGATAATGTAAGTGAGCTCCTAAAATAGCGCATAAGTATAAGTAGGGTAACCAAGTAGAGATTAGTTTGTAAGTAGACCGTAGACAAAGAAAAAGAGAAACTCATGACTAGAGGAATAGATAAGTTAGGGGAATGAACGAAATTAATTCCCATTAGTAAATCTTACGTTAACCACGCTTAAGTACATGGATTCCGCGCATTGAATGTCAAGCAATGTTACACCTTTGATGGCCTTATTAAGGGTGTTACAACTAGCACGACCTATCTACTTGTATTTGGATGCAAGGTAAAGACCTCATGAGCTACAGATATGGAGATGTCTTAGCTAAAGTCGTGGGGTGGACCTATAAGGGTATAGCTCGCACTGAACAGACCCACAAAGAGACTCTATGAGGAACTCTCACAGAGAGTATCATTAGAGTAGTCTCTTTATATTTGGGTATGTCTTTCCTAAGACCAAAAGTTATTACCTAGACTGTGTTCTAGAAGGCATGCTTTGATTGTGCACCTCGTCTTCCTGAAACATGGAGACTCGTAGGTATATTGTTGGGCTTGTCCTGAAAGAACACAGGGCTAGGGTGATAAGCTGAAGGAATTCGTCAAATTTCTGTGAGAGATTAGGTTATCTGTAAACCGGAGAAATCGGGATGACATTTACAGGGACTCAGGAATCTATGCATAGTAAAAGAGATCATGAGATGATCTGCCTTTAGAGTCTGTAAATTGAAGATTCCCTATTTCGAATAAAGTTTACCCTAAACCGCAGGGGTTAATACGCTTCCTTACCCTAGGTTTTATGGGAAGGTAACCGAGACGAAAGGAAATATATACGGCAACCAAATATGTGTAATAGGATGATCAAGTCATTAATCTAACTAGTTCTGGGGCAACAAAGCATTGCTAGTGTTCTGTGTTGTCATTAGATGGGTTGTGGGCTTATTGGGCTCAAGCCCATTTATGTCAGTGGCTATGTTGGACCTAATGGGTCACACACTAACACCTAATTGTCTAGATGCTCTAGCATTAAAGGTATTGGACCTAACAATTGTTATTAGCCCAAGAAGTAGTTTGGAACTCCACAGATAGGGTGGAGGGCGCATGGATCAAAGTAATGGGCTTGGATAGTCCAAGACATTACTAATTAATTTAATTAGTTAAATTAATTATCAAATGTTTAAATTTTGAATTTGAAATTTGAAATTTGAATTTTGAAATTTGAATTTTGAATTTGAATTTTGAAATTCGAATTTTGAATTTTGAATTTGAAATTTGAAATTTGAATTTTGAATTTTGAAATTTGAATTTTGATATTTGAAATTTGAATTTAGAATTTTGAAATTTGAATTTGAATTTAGAATTAGAATTAGAATTTAAAATTTAAGTGTTTGAAAGTTTGAATTCCAATGTTTGAAATTCGAATTTGAATTGGCTATGAAAAGTTGTTTCATAACAAAAGGATAAGATGAGATCTTGTTGGAACATATCAGGAGGAGATCTTTTGGACATAATCCAAGGATAATGGGGCGCTGATTTTGGCTAGATTTGATCATCAAAACCAGCTCCAGAAGATACGGTCTGTTGAGAGAATATTTGAGTGAGTTGATTTAAGTTTGAACGCAACTAACTCAAATGTATCTGGTCACCTTTTAGGCTATATAGGGCGCACCATATAGCTGATTATATGATGATTCATGATCATATTTCTGACTAGGTTTTGAACTTAGTCTCATGAGAATATTCTGGGATGTTGTTGGCAATTTTGAAATGCAACAACTCCACTTATTCTCTCCCCATAGGGCGCCACTTTGATCAGATTTTTGGGAGAAAAATCTGATTTGTTTTTGAAACTTAAAAGGCTCCTCTTGTGTGCTTAATGTATAGTTAGTTCCTCCTTAGGTTTTTGTGAAAAGCCAAGCCTTTCTCTACTCATCTATTCGCCCCCTTGTGAGGTTTTCTCTTAGAACACTTCACTCTTCTAAACACTTTTACCTAGCCTCCTGCATCACACACTGAGCGCATAGCAAGCCTTATTGTGGTGATCAATCGGCGGCCTTACTGGAAGGAGTTCCTGTATCTAGACGCGGGTGGTGTGGATCAACGTTAGAGGGTCTGAACCCTTCAGACCTACCTTGATCATCTGGAGTTTTCACGAACAAGGTATGACATACGTCTTAAAGTATGTATCTTGATATGCATGTGTGTTCCGCTTGCGAAAAATTTTGTTTTTCCCTCACGCATGTTTCGGCCTTCAAGGCCAATTCTACTTTCAATACTATCCCATTTCCATTTGGGAATTTCCAGAGGTTGAAGAAGTCCCGAAGGTTTCTGATGTTCATACTTCACTTTCTGACATGTAAGGCATCGTGCTACATATTCCGCAATATCTCGTTTCATGCCTGGCCACCAAAATGAAGTCTTTAAATCATGATACATCTTGGTGGATCCAGGATGAACGGTATAGTCACCCTTATAGGCCTCTTGCAAAACTTCTTGTTTCAGTTCATCATTCGGTACTACTAATCGACCTTGAAATCTCAACATTTTATGTTCATCCCAAACAACATCTTGGTAACCAGCCAATTTATGGACTAGTCCCTCATCTCTTTGAGCTCTCTTAATTCTACGGAGTAACTCATTCTCCACTTTGATTCTGCCCAACCTTATTCCACGCCTTTTTCTGATAACAGACAAGTTCAAATCCCGAAAAGCTTCAAGTAGTTTCTGTTCTTCTATCATCAAGGTTGCAGCATGAAGAGTCTTACGACTCAAAGCATCCGCTACTACATTTGCCTTGCCTGGATGATACTTGAGTTCAAATTCATAATCTTCCAGGAATTCCATCCATCGTCGTTGCCTCATGTTTAGCTCATTCTGATCAAATAAATACTTCAGGCTCTTGTGATCGCTGAAAACATCGAATTGCGAACCATACAGGTAAAGTCTCCAGATCTTTAGTGCGAACACTATAGCTGCCAACTCTAGGTCATGAGTGGGATAGTCTTCCTCATGTGGCTTCAATTGTCGTGAGGCATAAGCTACGACCATATGATCTTGCCTCAAAACACATCCAAGTCCCTTTAGAGACGCATCACAATACACTTCAAACTTTCTGGTTGGGTCTGGAATAGTAAGCACCGGAGCACTGGTCAATCTACCTTTCAGCTCCACAAAATAATCTTTACAAGCGTCAGTCCACTCAAAAGGCATTCCCTTCCGAGTGAGACGTGTGAGAGGCTGCACTAGTTGCGAGAAATTCTGGATGAATCTCTGATAATAACCTGCAAGTCCCAAGAAACTCCGCACTTCAGTGACGATCTTAGGTCGCTCCCAATTCATTACTGCTTCCACTTTGCTAGGATCTACAACAATACCTTCTACTGAATTTATATGGCCCAAGAACTGTACTTCACTTAACCAGAACTCACACTTCGACCACTTGGCATACAATTATTTCTCCTTAAGGATTTGTAAGACTATCATCAAATGTTCAGCATGCAGTTCTTCATTGATAGAGTAAATCAGGATGTCGTCAATAAACACAATGACAAACTGATCTAAGAATGGGTGGAAGATACAATTCATATAATCCATGAATACTGCCGGAGCATTAGTAAGTCCGAACGAAATCACCTGATATTCATAATTACGATATCGAGTTCTAAAAGCTATTTTCGGAATGTCCTCCGGTTTAATCCGGATTTGATGATATCCCAATCGCAAGTCTACTTTTGGAAAATACTCTAGCACCTCTCAACTGGTCCATCAAATCATCAAACCTAGGAAGCAAATATTTATTCTTCACTGTCACCTTGTTCAGTTGACGGTAATCCACACACAAATGCAGACTATCATCCTTCTTCTTGATAAGAATAGCTGGAGCACCCCACGGAGAAGTATTGGGTCTGATAAATTCTTTTGACAAAAGCTCCTCTATTTGCTTCTTAAGTTCCCGAAGTTCCAAAGGTGCCATACGATAAGGAGCAATGGAAATAGGTCCAACTTCAGGAAGAAGTTCAATGGAAAATTCGATCTCCCGATGAGGAGGTAAGTGAGGGATTTCATCAGGAAACACCTACTCGAATTCATTAACAACAGGAATATTTTAAAGTTGAGTATCAACCGTAGTTTCAGATTCCACTAACAACAAATACCCTTCAGCTCCCCGAAGGAGTTCTTTTCTAACTTGCAATAAAGAAATAGTAGCAAAGGACTGAAAATTACCATCTCTAGAAGGAACGATGACCTTTCCTGCTTGACAATCCAAAGTCATTCCATTTTCTTCCAGCCAGTCCATACCGATAATCACCTCAAGGCTGAATACCAGTAGAACCACTAAATTTACCGTATAAGTATTTACTTCAAATTGTAGAATACAACCCCTGCAGATTTCTGATGCAGTACAAGATCCTCCAGTAGGGGTACTGATTTGCAACTCATAAGGTAAGGGAGCCGGGGTGATACCTATTCTCATTGCAGTGTGCCCCGCAATAAAAGAACCTGATACTCCAGAATCAAAGATAACAGAAATAGGATACCCATTCAAAATTACATTACCTTGCATCAGATTCGGATACTTTTGAGCTTCACTGGCATCAAGGGTGAACACCCGAGCTTGAGTAGGAGGCTGATTAGTATTCTGTGGGCAATCTGAGATGAAATGCCCCGGTTGTCCACACCTGTAGCATAAATTATTCCCGCGTCGGCATACACCAGTATGATTATTTCCACAAGTAGCACAAGCAGTGAAACCCTGTCATCCGATTGATGATTGTCCAGGAACATTATTCTTTTTAAAATTTCTAGTCCGAGGTTGCAACTGCGGACCCTTGCCTTTATTCATTCCAGTAATCTTTCTGAAAAACCGATCGACTTTACTTCCTCCTTGTGATTGCACTAGCTGTTTAGATAAATTCTTGGCTTCATTTATAATTTCTTCTGCCTGCCGACTCTGGTTAATCAATTCCGGAAGAGTATGATTTGCTGTAGTCAACATAAGTTTGCGAATTTCCGGATGCAGTCCACTTTCAAAATTTTCCACCTGCCACTCTTCATCACAGATATTCTGATCAAAATTCGCATACTCCATCAGCTGCCCAAACTTTGCAATATACTCATTAACAGTCAGATTATCCTGCCGCAATGCCAGTAGTTCTGTGTGTTTCATTCTCCTCATGGCCTTAGGGAAATACTTGTCAAGAAAGACCCGTCTGAGCACTACCCAAGTAAGATCCACATGTTGAGCTCGAAGCAAAGCCCTTGCACTTGTCCACCAAGTCAACGCTTCATCAATCAGCTGATACGATGCGTAATCAACCTTGTGAGATTTAGGACATCCCATACGTTCAAAGATATGTTCAATCATCTGCAACCATCTTGCTGCAATCTCCGGATTATCTTCACCTTCAAATGTAGGTGGTTGAAAATTTTGGAAGTCTTTCAACCTCTGCCTAGCAATCTCCTCAGCATTATCATGCATCTGTTGTTGGTTGGGATACTGATTTCTATATTCCCTCCACTCTTGACTCATATTCTGGACAAAAGTGGCCAACCCTCCAACAATAGTGATAAGTTCATCAGCTGCATTGCTAGGTCTTCCCTGAGTAGATCCCCGGGTACCTGCCATGTTTCTGCAATCACAATACCACGAGATGAGTTGATCAGACTAACAACAAGATATAAATGACAGCATCACCAAGTAAGGTACTCGAGTTCTAGTTAGGAAAACTAACAATACATTGATTCTCATCACTGTATAACTCTAACATATACAGTCAACAGTCAATACAACAGTTAATATCAAACATCAAACAATTCACCAAACAAGTACAAACATCAAACAATTCATCAAATACAAACACCATGAATCAAAACTGCTCTGATACCATTTAGTGTGACACCCTCCCCTGTATGCATCCAAGGGAGATGCCTGCTAAATCGATTAGAGTCGCAACGTTGACATATTCAAATTTTTGTAAATACATTTTGAAGTTGCAAATAAAATCTTGCATTGAAATCAGTTTTTACATAGGAACAACTGGTAATTTTATAAAACACTTTGCTTGCTGAAATTGTAACTTTTCCAGAAATCTACCTGTCTTGCAAAAATCATATCAAATCGAGGTTACAAGCTTTTGACATAAACTTTATATAATTTTAAAATAGACATGTGGGGCTTTACGTACATATAAATTATGTGTTATTCCGAGGTCTGTAGCCCCAGAAACAGAACTCACAAAGTCCTCGCTAAATCAGTTTCAAGCTCAGAATTTAAATCAAGCAGAAATTGTTTCGACAAATTAAATACCAGAATTACATGAGTTCAGGCAACATATAAAAACCAGTCCACAACACCTTCCAAAACAGAATACGAATCACAACTTGCTAGTCTCCAAAATATTACATAAACGTCAAATATTCAGTATTCAATTAACATAAACAGCAAACAGATAGCAAAATTTTCCAAACAACAGCACTTAAATATAATATCTCCAAAACAAATACTTCCTCAAATGCTTTTTCGTCTTCTTGCAATTTATAAAAATTGAGCCCCAAAAGGGGTGAGAAATATCCCAGTAGTGTGGCAGTAAAATCAATGATGCAACAATGTTAATTTAAATACAGAAGTTCCAAATGCTACGTCATTAAACAATTTCTGAACGAAGACTAATATGCAACACGATGCGTATATAACGCCAGATTGTTGTATGTTCATAGCACTACCGTGCACATACTACTAACTGAACTCATTGGAGATTCCATTTGGCCCTACAGAGGGGAATTCCAATTGAGGCCTATGCGGACTGAGCCACAGTCCCTTCTCCCTGGTACCTGAGGGATGCCTACATGATGCATGCTCAAATACATGCATCGTTTTATCAAATAACTCAATTTCCAAAACTAAATGTGGGATGATGTATGAATGTCATGGTTTGATTCGCACGCACATGCAGGAACTATTCAATGTATGATGTTCATGTTTTTGACAAAAATATCAGAATCATAATTCATAACTCGCATGACTATAATATCAATATTTCGAACAGTTCACATTCCAAGGCAGATTAAGAATACTTACCAACAGAATTTATAAGGTACATGCGCAACAATTCAGAATCTCAAGTACTAAATTAACAGTCACACAGATTAAACCACCTACACATACCTTGATGCTTTAGAATTCCTACCAAAATATCATCAATTTAGCTCCCTTTGATTAGAGGTTTGCGCACCTAATGCACCAAAAATCAAATCAGAATTTAATTCTTTGTTTCCTATAATTTACACGTAATCTCTAAGCCTACTCACCCTTGTCTTTCTTCGGCTTTCATGATTCATATACCAACTAATTTTTCTGACTTCACAGCATTTTACTAACTCGTTACAGTAATAAAATCCAAGGTTTTTCCATGCATACAATTCGATTTCTTAGGGCTATCAACTAGAGATTTAACTTTTCATTTACCTAACCTTTCTTCATAACATAGGCATGGTTGAATAAGTTCCTAACATGCTGTCATCATCAACTTTAACACATTCAATTCAGATACATCCTCCTAATCCAACAAAACAGTCCCACCATGGATGGGGCTATTTTCCAAGCCCTAAAATCTGTTTTAAGACATGCATACAGCCATGGTTTACGGCTTGGGAAGAGTTAAGGGAAAGATTACAAAACAGAATTTACTTCCTAGGACCTACATGCCAGCCGAAACAGTGTAGAGGAGAAAAAGAAAATTGAACTCAACTCACCTGTTCACAAGCGCACAAGGACCACAATCAAGCAAGGAGCATCCCTATCACTTTTCCTATGCTCCAAGAGACCGGTTCTAACTACATGCAAGGGAAGGAAGACTTCGATCACAGCTGGGTCAAGTGCATGCAATGGAAATTTCAATCAGAATCGATCCAAGAAAAGGGAACAAGAAGACAACGAAAGAACACCTCACCTCCTTGAGGGGTGTCTCGGCCGAACCAGTGAGGTGGGAGGAGAAATTGTTGAGCTTGGTCTCAAACTCCTTGAATGTAAATCTTCGGTTGAGCAAGGGGAAAGGAAATGGGAAGTTATATGATGGGTCTTTCTCTTGTGAAGCCCACGGTTTTGAGGGAGATTGAGGGTAGGCTGGGTTTTCTGATTTTTAGTAGAAGATGCACAACTAGTTTTCTGTTTTGTTCTTTGTCATGCGCATAGGGATGATGATTAAGGTTTCTTTTTCCTTTGTGGTTCCAGAGCATATGAAGAGATCAATTTTAAGATATTGGGAAGTAAATTCTTGGTCAAGAGGGGGTTTGGTCGTGACATAGAGGAGAGGAACAAAGTGTCCTCTTAGTGCTTATGTGGCGTACATGCAATGGAGTGGAGGAGATCTATGTTGACACCTAGAAGACATGCATAGGTTGAGGTGGGTTTGAATGCTAAAGCATGAAATCAAAAAATTTCTTCTACACTTTGCGCATGAAATGAGATGTAAGAGTGAAAGGGGGTTTGGATTTCTTAATGTCCAACATGGGCCCTTGGGCGACTCTATTAAGGGTTCATTGGTTCCCCAAAATTAATCTCCTACGGTTTCACTTATCTCATGTAATATATTAATAGCTAATATATAATGTGCCCACTATGTATTAACTAGAGTTTTTATACACATTGTAGTTAAAATTAATCCTACCCTACACATACTCATTTTTTGAATTTATTAAATATATACTCATCCATCATTGCATTTAAAATAATTTCCTAATTTATGTGGGATGTTACAGGGTGTTTGATGTTTGCCTCAAGAGAGAAAGATGTAATATTGGGAGAAGATGAATGTGGCTGCCATTGAAGAGTGTGTGGAGCTTCTAGGGTTTCTAAAAGAGTAAAATGAGAAGAGTGTGTGGAACTTCTAAGGTTTCTAAAAGAGTAAAATGAGGCATAAGGGTCAGTAAGAAGGGTTGTAGTCACTTTTGATGGGTCCTAGTACCCAATTGTGCATTAATACACTTAAAACACCCGATATTTGTTCTATTACTTCCATTAATTATTTTTCTATCAAACTTCATATTCTTAACCTAGACATTTTCTAGGAATTATCATATTTTTACATTAATTTTTTGAGACATTTTGCCGGTACGAACTTTCTAATGTGAAATAGTCGATATTAGTTCTGACATCACTGTTTACTATTTTTATCTCAAATTTGATATTCTTGACCTAGATATTTTTCTAGGAATATTTATATTTTTATTATAATTTTTCAGAATACTTCACCGGTACGCATTTATATCGCGAAGCAAAATCGGTATCTGCACTTTGCATCAGAAAATATACTTAAGCATTATTCAACCTTCTAGATAATTATTTTACCATAATTATGTATAATTTTTATTAACCCCATGCTCTGACATTGATAATGTTATTTAATTAATTATTTAGCAATGCGGGTTCTTACAAGACCCATCTAAAGGTGTCAAAAGTGAAGCCCAACAAAGCCCAAATCAAAAGAAGGCAAAAAGAAAGAGGTACAAGTGAAACCCTAACAAGAAAAACACATCTTCAACACCTGAAATGACAACAACATGTGTAGCCATGGCTATTGGAAGAAAGAGGAACTGAGAAAAAGCTTCGCATGTGCAAAGGAAAAGTAGGAATAAAACCATTCTTGAAGGCAATCACAAGTTGGAGTAACAACCCATTGTACACGGTATTGTTAACATTGATTATGATATTAAGCGCAGTTACAATCTGTAACAACCCGTGGAATTTAAGAAGCCACAAAGAAAAATTTCTGTTAGGAGCATGGAAGCAGGTCATGAATTCGAATTATATACGTTTAGGGTGGAACTAATTTACGTTAGGAAAATCATTCTAACTGCAATTATAAGTGAGTATAAAATTCTAGTTAAAAGAATAGGATTAATTTAATATAATCTATGAAAATTTTATTAATAATTAGAAGGTATGTAAAGTAATAAGTAGTAGGGTGTACATGAGATGAGTGAGCATTTTAGGCATTCACTTTTGGACCCATTTCCTTTGTGGGGCGATAGCCCAAGTGTCTTTGTGAAGGACTTAAGTTCAACCCATGATACATTAGTATTATCTCTACATTATTCAAGTGAAACCTGCATGGTTATTCTTTAGTGGCCACATAGGTTTTCAATTACTTTCATGTGTGCCACTTGGCTCCCCAACTACTTGCATGTGCGCCAACTACACATAAGTGGGATTCTTGATTCTTTTCTCTAGGTTCGGCCAAGCCCTTTTTCCTGACCAAGTATTCACCTCCCAATGTTCTATAGACTGACTTATCTTCAATTGTTCTTCAATCACAAAGAGAAAAGAATAAAACTCATCCCTTACTTCTTCTCAAACCGCAAGCATCATAGGAGAACACAAGACAATCTAAGTTTTGCATGTTTGCCTCTCATTTTCTCTTCACCACCGCAAACATATCAAGGAAGAACCCCTAGAAGGAACCTCTCTTGCATCTTCTACCTCATCTTTTCCCCAAACCGTGAGCACCTAAGGGAAAGCAAAACACTTGAACCTATTCTCCTCTCCATCATCCTAGTTTGGCTGAGTACTACAAAGCAAGGAGGTATTGTATCCTTCCTTATTCCTTGTCATCCTTTCCCTTTTGACTTAATGAGAACCCCCTTGCATGTGCATGATCCGATCTGATTTAGTGTTGTCACCTCTTGCATGCAAATGGTGAATTGAGCTGGACCTTCATCCCTTCCTCCCTTGGGCGCACAGCCAACAGTGTGGGAGAAGCCAAAGACCGTATTCTTGCAGAATGGGAAGGTGAGGGAAGTTGCACAGCATTCGATTTCTGCCTTCCCTGGTCGATTGGGAACATTGAGTGCCTTCAAGTAGAAATAAGTCATATAGCAAACCCTCATTTGCTCCTTAATTGTTCGGCCACCCCATGCATGATAGGAGGATAATTTATGTTGGTAATTTCCCTCCCTTAATTCTGTCATTTTTGTACAACCATAGGACTTGATGCATGTGAGCCTAAACTGATATTTTGTGAACTTGGAAATAGCCCCATTGTTTCATTTTGTTAGACTGTTATTTGGGTTAGAAAAATCGATTAGGCCTCTCATGGGATAAAAGGAACGAAATCAGCATGTTAAAAGCTTAATTATTCTAGCCTAAGTAAAATGGGTAGGGTTTTGTTGAAGTAAGATTTTGTGTACCTAAATCCTGGCCTAAACCGAATTTGTATATGATGGAAGCTTTGAATTCTTTTGCTGTTAGTGAGTTGTTAAATGAATATGAAGTCAGAATTTGAGTTAGCAAAAGAAGCATGGTAAAACGATCAAGAACAAGGACTAGGAGGCAGGAATATTTTTTTGTGAATTGGAAAATATAGGAATAAAAATCATGAGACCTTTTTGTATGAAATCCGAATTGGTGACTTGAGAAACCTTGAATCTTTTTCGCTGTTGACAAGTTAGAAAAAGGACTTGAAGTCAGAAAAATTAGTGAGTAAAAGACTATAGAAACCGTGTAAAATACTAAGGCTTGTAGGCATGGTTAGTTCTTGTAAAATTATAAGAATCAACGTTTGAAATTCTGTTTGGTTCTTACTTGAATATGTGCGCATAACCCTTGAGAGTGGACTGATTATTGCTGCTGTTTGATTAATATTTGTGGCACGCGAGGTAAGTGTTTGGTGGTGAGACCTATTGTGAGTATTAGCTAGTGTATGGAATTGTGAATTATTGCTCACATTTGCCTTGGATTCGTATTCTGTTATATGTTATTTGTATTATGCCCTTGGACTTAACATGATGAAATTTTGTTTTGGGAAGTATTTTTTATTTGGCAGCTTGGTATTAAAAATACATGAAATAAATGCTATTATGATTATGATCTAGTCCTGCATATGCACATCATAAAACTGCATTTCTCATGTGTGTGTAAAGCCAATCATGCCATTGCATACAACATTATGCATTCATTCTGGAAACCGAAGTATATATAATAAAAGTAAGCATACGTTTGAGCACGCATCATGTAGGCATCCCTCAGGTACCAGGGAACGGAATCGTGGCTCAGTTCGCATAGATCACAGTTGGAATTCACCTTTGGGGCCATATGGAATCTCCACTGTGTTAGTTAGTAGTACGTGCACTGCAGTGCTATGAACGTACACTACTTTGGCGTTATATACGCATCTTGATTAGTATTTTGGCGTTATATACGCAATACGATTAGTACTTTGGCATTATGTACGCACTATGATTATATGTTAGCATCGATCCGAAAAAATTAAATGTTGATGCGACTGTTTTGGAATTTTGTACCTAGTCTAATATTGTTGCTTTACTGGTTTTACTATCACACTACTGGGATTTTTCTCACCCCTTCGGGAGCTCAATTTTTGTAAAATTGCAGGTGATGTAGAAGCATTGGATGAAGTATTTGATTTGGACATATTTTGTTAGACTGCTGCTGTTTTGGATAAATGCTGATTACCTGCTGTTTCTGTTGGATGTTGGCTAATTGTTTTTTTGATGTAATATTGGGATAGACAGATTACTGTAGGAATATGTATTGATTCGCTGTATTTTGGGGATTTTTATTTTCATTCAAAAACTTAAGTAATTCTGAAGTTATTTTGTCAAAACGATTTACGTCCGTTTTAAATGCTGATCTTGAAACTGATTTGGCGAGCACTTTGCGAGTTCTGTTTCTGGGGCTACAGACCTCTGAAAGAGATGTAATTTATACGTATGTAAAGCCCCAGATGTATATTTTTAAATTATAGAAATTTTATGCCAAAACTCGTAAGCCCAATTTCATATTATTTTTACGAGTCAGGTAGGTTTGGGAAAACAGCACTGAATAAACGAGTACCTTGCGAGTCCTGTTGCGGGAGCTACAGGACTCCGAATAGGCCATAATTTATATGTACATAAAGCTACAAATGTCTATTTTCGGATTATAGCACTTTCGTAACCAATGATTGTATTTTCGATTTTATATGATTTTTGCAAGACAGACAGGTTTTATGGAAAAATTATAATTTCAGCAAGCAATGTGTTTTACAAAATTTTCTGCTGTTTTTATGTGCAATCAGATTTCAATACAAGATTTTAATTTTTGACTTGATAATGCAGCTTCAGTATTAAATTCATTAACGCTGCAACTCTAATCCGCTTAGCAGACATCTACCTTGGATGCATACAGGGGAGGGTGTCACACAATCACAACAATTTATTTAAATATACGAGTAAACTTTTTCCTTTTCATTACATATGCAATTGAAAATGACATAAAACATAATGTTATAAACTGTGACCACAACTGAAATATAAATACGAAAGTAATAATATATTTTCCTAACTATCATACTGTGACACCTTCCCCTGTATGCATCCAAGGGAGATGCCTGCTAAGCGGATTAGAGTCGTAACGTCATTGAATTAAATATTGAAACCGTGTGGTTAAGTCACAAACGAAAATATTATATTGAAATCTTGTTGTACATGAAAACAGTGGGAAAATTGATAAAACACTTTGCTTGCTGAAATTATTGTCTTTCCCGGAAAACCTTCCTGTCTTGCAAAAGTCATATAAAATTGAGCTTTCAGACTTTTGGCATAAAGTTTATATAATTGGAAACTAGACACCTAGGGCTTTACGTGCATATAAATTATGTGTCATTCGGAGGTCTGTAGCCCCAGAAACAGAACTTGCAAGGTGTTCGTTAAATCAGTTTAAAAATCAGAATTTGAAACATTCAGGAATTGTTTTTGAAAAAGGAAATCAGAATTTCACAATTACACGTTGACCATAAAAATCCAAAAACAGAAAATTAAGACACCTCTTCCAACAGTAGTCCACCTCTCAAAATATTACATCAACTTAAAATAAACAGCCAACAACCAACTGATACAACAGACAAACAGCAGAGTTCTCAAAACAGAAGCAGTCTAATAGAATATGTCCAAATCAAATAATTCATCACATGCTTCTACGTCTCCCAGCAATTTATAAAAATTGAGCCCCAAAAGGGGTGAGAAAAATCCCAGTAGTGTGATAGCAAAACCAGTAGTGCAACAATATTAGTCTAGATACAGAATTCCAAAACAGTCGCATTAACAATTAGTTCAGAATAGAGGCTACAATATAATCAGAGTACGTATATAACGCCAGAATACTAATCAGAATGCGTATATAACGCCAGAATAATGTACGTTCATAGCACTGCAGTGCACGTACTACTAACTAACACAGTGGAGATTCCATTTGGCCCATCAGAGGGGAATTCCAACTGCGACCTATGCGAACTGAGCCACAGTTCCTTCTCCCTGGTACCTGAGGGATGCCTATATGATGCATGCTCAAACAAATGTTTCTTTTCATAAATATCCGTAGTTTTCAAAACAACATGAATAATAATGTATGTATGCATGATTTGCTTCGCACGCAAAAAAAAAAAAAAACAAATGCATTTATAATGTACATGAGCATGACAAAATCAGAATCAGAGCAGCATGTTTCTCATGGATTTTTTTAACACTAATAATTCGAATAACAGAGGTGTTCAAAACAGAATTTCAAGGAATTCAAGTCCAAGGGCAGATTACAAATAACGCCCAACAGAATACACATCCAAGGCACATGTGAGCAACAATTCAAAATTTCATGCACTAGCTAATAGTCACAAAAAGCTTAGCCACCTAACACTAACCTTAGTGTGTCCAAATTTTAACCCAAGGCAGCACCAAAAAGCAGCCCTCATATTCTTTAGAGACTTGCGTACCAAGTAACCAAAACACCACATCAGAATTTCACTCTTTGTTTCCTATATTTTACCAGTGTTTTCCATGCCTCTTAACCCTTAGATTTAATCGAATTTCAAGATACATAGACTGAATAAATTTTCTGATTTTCGGTTAATATTCTAATTTGTTAACAGCGAAAACTTCCAAGGTTTCCAACATAGGCAGATTCAGTTTTCAACATTAATAGGATACACATGATTTTTATTCACATAGCCTGCTCCACTAAGCTTAGGTTGCGCTAAAGAGGCCTTTGGCTTGCTGTTTACATCACTTATAGCACACTCCATAGACTTGTTGCCTGGTGTGGGACCTATTTCATTAGCTCCATATCGGATGTCGCCACCAGAGTTGGCAGAGTTGAGAAGCACATTGAGGATCTTTCAGCGAAAGACTTCATTCGGCCGAGCGTGTTTCTATAGGGGCACCGGTCATTTTTGTGAAAAAGAAAGATTGGACTATGCGGTTGTGCACCGACTACAGGAAGTAGAACAAGGTGACAATCAAGAACAAGTATCCCCTTCCTCGTATTGATGATCTGTTGGATCAACTTAAGGGTGCTTGTGTGTACTCGAAGATTGATGTCCGGTCCGGATACCATCAGATTCGGGTTAAGCTGGAGGATATCCCTAAGACCGTGTTTCGCTCGAGATACAATCATTATGAGTATTTGGTGATCCCGTTTGGACTCGCCAATGCACTCGCAGTGTTCATGGATTACATGAACCGGATTTTTCAGGCATATTTGGATCAGTTTGTGATCGTCTTCATTGACGATATATTGATCTACTTCAAGACGGAGGAGGAGCATGCTGAGCACTTGAGGATTATGTTGCAAGTGCTGAAGGAAAAAAAGCTTTATGCTAAGCCTTCAAAGTGTGAGTTTTGGCTCAAGTCAGTGAAGTTTCTTGGGCATGTGATTTCTGCTGAGGGAGTTGCAGTGGATCCAAATAAGATTGAGGCCATGCTAGATTGGGAGAGGCCCAAGACGGTTACATAAGTGAGGAGTTTCTTGGGTTTGGCAGGTTACTACCGGAAGTTCATCAATGGATTCTCCATGTTGGTTCTACCATTGACTCGCCTTATCCGGAAGGAGACTCCATTTGTGTGGACTCACGAGTGTGAGGAGTACTTTCAGGAGTTGAAGGAGAGACTGACAACTGCACCTGTGTTGGTCCTTCCTGATCCTGCTGAGGAAGTTAAGCTGTACACTAACGCCTCCGAAAAGGGGTTGGGTTGTGTGTTGATGCAGTTGGGCAAAGTGATTTCCTATGCTTCGAGGCAGTTGAATCCTCATGAGGAGAACTACCCGACTCATGATTTGGAGTTGGCTGCTATTGTTTTTGCTTTTAAGATTTGGAGGCATTATCTCTATGGTATGAAGTTTGCCGTGTTCAGTGACCACAAGAGTTTGAAGTATCTGTTTGATCAGAAGGAGCTGAACATGAGATAGAGGAGATGGATGGAGTATCTGAAGGACTACGACTTTGAGTTGAAGTACCATCCTGGCAAGGCCAATGTGGTAGCTGATGCTTTGAGTCGGAAATTCGAGAGTCTATCCAGTTTGACGATGGGTGACTATGATATTATCGAGCAGTTCCAAGATCTGCCGGTGACCTCTTTGTTTGGGGGTGCACTTTTCGAAATGGAAACCGTGCAAGTTGAAAATGAGCTCATGGAAAAGATTAAAGAGGCGCAAGTGCAGAGAGAGTGCCTAGATTATGTGAAGAACCAGGACAGTGTGTCTTGGAATGAGGATGGATTGTTGACTCTTCATAAGAGGATTGTGGTTCCTCGAGGTCCTTTGAATGAGAAGGTGATGACAGAGGCTCATAAAGGCCAGTTTACTGTCCACCCTGGTGCTACAAAAATGTACCAGGACTTGAAGAGAAATTACTGATGGCCGGACATGAAGAAAGACATAGCTGTTTTTGTTTCCAAGTGTTTGATTTGCGAGAAGGTGAAGATAGAACACCAGAAGCTATCTGGTAAGCTTCAACCTCTTGAGATTCCGAAATGGAAATGGGAGAGCATTTCCATGGACTTCGTGGTGGGATTGCCGAAGACTCAGGCTGGTTGCGTCTCTATTTGGGTCATTGTGGACAGATTGACGAAGTCTGCCCATTTTCTTCTGGTGAAGGTGAGCTTCACTACTGAGCAGTTGCAGGGAGCTTTTGGTACTCAGTTGAGAGGGAGCCTAAGTTCACATCTCGGTTCTGGGAGGCGCTGCAGGGAGCTTTTGGTACTTAGTTGAGATTGTGTACATCCTATCACCCTCAGAATGACGAACAGACTGAGCGGACCATCCAAACCTTGAAGGACATATTGAGGGCTTGCACTTTGGAGCATGGTTTAGCATGGGATAGGTACCTACCATTGGTTGAGTTTTCGTACAACAACAATTTTCATGCTAGCCTGGGCATGGCACCCTACGAAGCGTTGTATGGTAGGAGGTTTCAGACTCCTACCTGCTGGTCTGAGGTTGGAGATAAAGAGTTGTTTGGAATGGACTTTGTCCAAGATACCATCCAGCAGATCCATTTGATCAGAGAGAAGCTGAAGCAGGCGCATAATGGCCAGAAGAGCTACTTTGATGTTAACCATCGACCACTGGAGTTCAGTGAGGGTGAGCACGTGTTTGTGATACTTTCACCTGTCACCGGTGTTGGTCTGGCCCTCGGAGTGAGGAAGCTTAGCCCGCGATTCATTGGGCTATACCAGATCCTTGGTAGAGTAGGACCTGTTGCCTACCGGCTTACCTTGCCTCCGAACTTGGCCAACATCCACGACGTGTTCACGTGTCTCAACTTCGGAAGTATATAGCAGATCCTTCGTACGTGGTGCAACCTGATGATGTGGAAGTTCGGTAGAACTTGAAAACTCCCGTCGGACCACACAAGATTCTCGATCGTGGCGAGAATAAGCTGAGGAGCAAGATCATTTCGATGGTCAAAGTGCAATGGACAGGAAGAACTACTGAGGAGTGTACTTGGGTGCGAGAGGATAAGCTACTCCGGCAATACCCCAAGTTTCGGGACAGGTATGTTTCTGATTTTGCGGACAAAATCCTTAAAAGGTGGGGTGAATGTAAGAACCTGCATCGTTAAATTAGGAATATAATTAATTAATTATGAGATTAATGAGATAATTCCATAATTGACCCTAATAATTATGAGAAGGCTTAAATAATTATGGTAAGTGATTAATAATGCTGAAAGTCGCTTTTCTGACGAAAAGTGCAGATACCGGTTCTGCTCCACGGTATATATGCGTACCGATGAAGTATCCTGAAAAATTATGAAAAGTATGTATATGTCACTAGAATAATATATAGGACTAGCATAACAAGTTTCAAGTTAAAATAATGAGAACTGGTGTCAGAACTGATACTGGCTAAGTAAAAGCGCGTACCAGAAAAGTACTGCGAAAAATAAAATAAAAATATGAAAATCTTACAAAAATGACTAGGTTCAGAATCCTAAGTTTGGGATTAAAATGATAAGCGTAACTATAAGCACTAATACAGTGCGCTTAAAACTTAAGTAACTATATATAGATAATGGCACATGATCCTAGGTCATTTTAGTGCCTCCTTCGTGAGTCTTTTGCTAAAGCTCCAACCAGTCACCCTTGCCACCCCTTCCTCCCCACTTTGTGAGCCGAGAGGCCACCTTTCCTCTTGGTTTCTTCACCAAATCTCCTAGTGTGAGTGTGCTTTGGTCTTGGGAGAGTGTAAGGTGTTTCCTTTTCTGGGTTTGGTCTTAGTTTGGTGAGGTTCTTAAGGTTGAGTTTTTAGTTTGGGTTGAGAGCTACCTTGTCTTGGTATTTTGAGCTTCAAGGTGTGATCTTTGAAGAGAAAGGACCCTTCTTGGTGTGCCATTTTCTTGCACATTGAAGTCGGAACCGTGGGAACTTCATAGAGAGCTCCAAGAGCACCTCTCTTTTCTGTTTTGAAGCTTTGGGTATGTTCCCTACCTTGATCATAAGTTTTCCTTGTTTAAAGATTGAGTCTTTGCATGTTAATGAGTTGAATGGGTAACCAAAGAGAACATGAACCTAAAAGCCTATAAAAATTCATGCTTGGACGTGGAAATGGATTAAAAGTTAGACCTTGGGAGTGATATCTCGCGAAATGCAGAAACTGCATTCTGTTGCGAAATATCCGGATATGATATCCGGATATTGATATCCAGATATTGACATCCAGATATGGGGTTGTAGATATCTGGATATGGATATCCGGATATGGCCCTGACAAATATCTGGATATTTTGAGAATTTCGAGACAGTGACTATTCTGTTCATACAGAATTGTATTTGGGGTTTATGGACCCTAGATTGGTTGAGTTAAATCTTTGTAATAACTAACTAAGTCAGAATCTAGGTGATTACGGGCTTATTGCTTTGTGAGAAGCCTAAAGACATGAAACGTAAAAAGATAGCATTGTCTTTATGTCATATGCTTGTAGATTATAATTGTTGATATGATTGCTGGTCTAAAATAGATTGTGATTCTGCTGTTTGTGGATTTTGAGCTTGGATGGACTCTTTGCTGGATAGTTAGCTTGCGAGGTAAGCTTTTGTGTCCTCGGTTTACCCATTGTTGGTTCCACCATACCCCATGGGGAGATGGTTTATATGCATGATGTGTTTTCATGTATTGATTTTAAAATGTTGTTGATCTATTATGTGCAAGTGCCTTATAATATGCATGTGTTGTTCCACCTAGACGGTAAGCCCGTGTGTGTAGGAGACATACCATAGGGTGATTCTGTGGGTGGGTGCAAGTGGTGTCTTGCACTAATGTAAGTAATAGACGTATGTAAATCCTGCATTTCTCTGGCCAGTAGAATAGTTGACCCACATGACATGATTATTCTGCTGCTTTGCACTGATTTTGGAACTCACATTATATTACTGCTTTTGAACTTATATTGCACATGTAAGTGATTTTGGGGTGGAGAAATCCTTGAGGACCCCTTGTCTTACTGAGATTTATGTTTAGAGATCTTACCCCACGTTTGGGGCATATTTTCAGGTTCAGGTAACTCAGGGGTTGAGACCTCTGGCGGCAGGAGGCCGGAGCTGAGTTGATATACATGTTTATGATGATGTGCCGGATTCTGATATGCTTTATGTTATTACCATGTTAATTGTTTTGAGACTCTGTTGGGCCTTGTTGCCTTATTTGGTGAGCATGGGGGTTGTCCATGCCACATTGAGTGATTAAGTCTTATTTTAGATTCGAGTTGTATAATTGTATTAGGATTATGGTCCGGACTACGTGTTGTAGTACCGTGACTTAGATACTCACAGTTATTTATATATTGAGGTTATTCAGTGTACTTAGCTTTATTGCAATTTACATACATGCAATATTTTGAAAAAAGATTAAGTAATCAACTTGGTAATATTAATGACGTCATAATTGAAAAGAAAAAGTTATTCCGCATATTTTATTAAGCGCGGCTTAATACGATGACATGATAACAAATCGGCTATACACGGGGTGTTACAATTATATGTTAGAGAGATTGTGAAACTTCATGGCATTCCTAAGAGTATCATTAGTGATCGGGATCCGAAGTTTACTTCCCACTTTTAGGGAGCATTGCATGAGGCTTTTGGTACTCAATTGAGATTGAGTACATCATATCACCCGCAGACTGATGGTCAAACGAAGAGAACCATTCAAACATTGGAGGACATGATGAGAGCATGTGCACTAGAGCAGGGAAATGCTTGGGATAAGTACCTGTCATTGGTTGAGTTCTCCTACAACAACAGTTATCATGCCAATTTGGGAATGGCTCCTTATGAGGCCTTGTATGGTCGTAGGTGTAGGACGCTTACTTGTTGGACTGAGATTAGGGAAAAGCAGTTATTTGGACCGAAATTGGATCAAGAGACTACAAAGCAGATTGAGATGATCAGAGATTGGCTAAAGAAAGCACAAAGCCGTAAAAAAAGTTACTATGATGGAAAGCATTGACCCTTGGAGTTGTCAGAAGGGGATCATGTGTTCATTAGATTGTCGCCAACCACGGGTTTTGGGCGTGCCTTAGGAGTTAGGAAGTTGAGTCCACGATTTATTGGACCCTATCAGATAGTAAAAAAGGTCGAACCAGTGGCTTATCAACTTGCTCTACCCCCGAACTTGGCCAATTTACATTATGTTTTCCATGGGAGTCAGCTCCGCAGATACATATCTGATGACTACCACATTGTTCAGCATAATGATATAGAGATCAATACGGATCTGAAGTTTATTGTTGGACCTTCTAAGGTTCTAGCTCGTGATGAGAAGCAACTGAGGAACAAATTTACTCCCATGATTAAGATCCACTAGAACGAATTGACACCAGAGGATGCCACATGGGAGCGGGAGAATGACATTCTCCGGCTATATCCGGAGTTTGATATCAGGTGTGATCTGATTTTGAGGACAAAATCTTTTTAAAATGTATGATGAATATAATAACTCTAATTTGAATAATTCAAAATTAGAGAGTTATTACGAGGACCTAAGGGTCATTAATGAGATGAGGATGAAATTATGTGAATTTTGATATCCATATTGATGGGATTCTAAACAGGTGGATTTTTATAACATCCCGCTCTGGACCGACTTATTAACCATACTTATGATATCAAGCTTAGTTATAATCACGGTAATTGAATTAAAATAAGGTAAACTTTTTTCCTTTAAAACCTAAAGTTATCATTTTAAAACAATCGTATTCAAAACAATTCCCTTAACATGATCATAACCAAAATCATTATGATCATAACCAAAATCATTTGCAAAATATAAATTATACTGCTTAAATATCACAAAGAACACATACAAATAATGCTAAGTGGTTCCCATAAACCAACGAAGCAACGATACGTTTTTACGCGACGTAGCAACCTTACATAGGTTCGATTTTGCAAAAACTGCACTTGACCTGTTTACAATCAAATTCCCATCTTCTAGTATGTTAAACTAGACATTATAAGCTTTCCAATGAGGTATCATAAGTTTAATTTAGACTTCTACAACTCTGGATATCTTTATCGTAAATTTATTGCTCAAAACTGTCAACATATGTCAACATCGAATCTGCACTTCTTTACAGCGTTGCAGACTGCACTAAAACCACTTACTGTTTTCTCTCAATTTTTAATATGTTATAGTTGACATCTATACCTTCAATTTGATATATTATAAGCCTTGTTTCGATTATAAACGAAGGAATTATGATTTTTATAAGTTATCAACTCTTGCCGTCAACTTCACTGCAAACTGGGCAGCGATCAAAACAGCAAAATTACATCATGTTTTTACACACCTTGATGTCCCATATTTTAGTACATTAAAGTTCACATCCTAAGCTTCAAAATTACAGCTCACACATCTCATTTGACAAAGAATTGAGGGAGATATGACTTACCAAAGTCATACACACTACACTTATAAATTCTTATTAATTTTGACAGCATATCCATTGTTTTTCCAACATATAGGAATTTCCCAATTCCTCTTATCCACATAACTTGATTGATATAATACTCGTTCTATTCGAATCATATCAAAAGATGGCTTCATGCCATATACTTTAAACCACAAAATCATATTTACATATGTTCGTTAATCTTTATAAAACATTTACATAGGCGATGTAGGCCTCTCAAAAACTATTTCTACTAGTTATCACATCAAAACATATATACAGAGATCTCACAAAACATACATCCAAGCAACTAGCAGCTCCAAACATAACTTTAATATTCAAAAGCTGGCCTTTTACCCTTATCTTTATCTTTTTCACTGGAAGTACCTGAAATAAATCCCCATAATGCGGGGTGAGATAAACCTAATAAGCTTGGGGTTTATGGAAAAGTCTCCACCCACGAGTTCACTTCCTGCAGTACATGTTAATTTTCAAACACAGACAGACATCATATATTCTCAGATAATACAATTAAGTATTTTAAATTCATTCTTACTTTTTAATTAATACATAAAATCTTACAAATTATAATTCCTTCATGTAACATCCCACGAATTTAGGAAGTTATATAAATTTCAATTAGGAATATGGAAGCATATCTTGAACTCGAATTATACATATAATTAGAGTGGAATTAATTCGAGTTGGGGAAATTATTTTTGTGCATGCATGCTAGTAGGAATAAGTATGTATGTTTTCTGAATTCAAATACTAGTTATAAGTATGTGATTGATTTTATTACAACTTGTAAACATCTTAGATAATAATTAGAGAGTACATGAAATAATAAGTAGTGGGTTAGTTCATTAGATAGGTGAGCCTCTATAACATAAATCTTTGGACCCATTTTCCCTTTAGGGTTTCGGCCCAAGAGTCTTTGTGTAGGACTTAGGTTCAACCTTGATCTCTTAGTAATACTTACCCTAAGGAAATCCATGGTCACTCCATGATTGGTCAAGTACTAACACATGGCAACTCTTATCCCCCTTATTCCTCCATCATATGTGCGCCTAGGGGGAGGAAAAATATTCTAAAATTTTGTTTGTCTTTGTATTCAAACCTAGTCAGCCCCTTGCTGCCCCATGCAGCCAATATGAGTAAAAAGCAATCTGATTTGTTTGCTTGTACCTTGGGTTGAAATTATGACCAACCTTGGATTTTATTACTGTTAATAAGTTGTTAAAATGTTATGAAGTCAAAAAAATTGGTTAGTAAAAGAGTCATGAAAACCGAGTAAATGCAAGGGTGAGTAAGCATGGAGAGCACTTGTAAATTATAGGGAACAAAGTTTGAAATTCTATTTTGGTTTTTGGTGCTATAGGTGCGCGTAATTCCTAGAGTGTGGGCTGATTTTGGTGTTGTTTGGTTAATATTTGGACACGCAAGGTAAGTGTTAGGTGGCTAAGCCTTTTGTGACTATTAGCTAATGCATGAAATTCTGAATTGTTGCTCACATGTGCCTATGGATATGTATTCTGTTAGACATTATTTGTAATATGCCCTTGGACTTGGATTCATCGAAATTCTGTTTTGGAGACTCTTGTTATTCGAAATATTGGTGTAAAAAATCCATGAGAAACAAAAAAGCATTTGAGGAAGTATTTGTCTTGGAGAAATTCTGTTTAAGTGCCGCTGTTTGAGAATTCTGCTGTCTGTTTGCTGTTTCTGTTAATTGCGTGCTGATAATTTTACGTTGATGTAATATTTTAAGAAACCGGAAAAATGTTAGGATGTGTTTTACCTTGCTGTATTTCAGATTTTTTTTTGTACTGCCTGGAACTCATAGGATAAAAATTTGAGAATAATTGGATGAGTGGATTGGGTGCAGTAATTCGAGAAGTGTGAGTGGTTTAGAGCTGTTTTGGGGTTGGTTGGCTATTTTGCTTATCCAACTTCAAACGGCGATAACCGGAGCAAATGAGCTCCGAATTGAGCGTGTGATAGCTTGTTGAAAAAGGAATTAAGTAAGACAAAGATATAATCTGAGAAGAAGGTCTGGTTGTGAGCGGTGTGTTCGCAGAAAATTTATGAGTGAACCATGTTCGAATAGGTAAAAACGTAAAGTTTGGTAATTGGCTAAGTGGGTTTATGGGAAACCCTTAGTAACATATAACAAGTAAAGTGTGATGTAAAAATAGATAAAATAAATATTCCGCAAGAGTTAACAGTTATAGTCACAACTTTTAATTATTACGTGTTTTATTGTTTTAAATGCTCGCGTAATAATCGGAAAAAGTTTATTCGTATTTTTTATAAATGAATTGTTGTGATTGTAACTGCGCTTAATATCATAATTAATGCTAACAATACCGGTACGTAACGGGCTGTTACACCCAAGGAGTTAGCAGATGATGTTATGGTAGAGGCCCATAAGGGTCAGTATGCTATCCACCCAGGTGCCACAAAAATGTATCAAGATTTGAAAGAGAAGTTCTGGTGGCCTGAGATGAAAAAGGATGTTGCTGAGTATGTGTCAAGATGCTTAGTTTGTTAGAAAGTCAAGGTAGAACATCAGAAACCTGTTGGTCTACTTCAGCCACTGGATATACCAGAGTGGAAATGGAAGAGCATCTCTATGGATTTCATTGTTGGTTTGCCTCGAACTCAGGCTGGTTACGATTCGATTTGGGTTATAGTGGACAGACTTACAAAGTCTGCACATTTTCTGCCAGTGAGAGTGGATTCCTCTGCGGAGAAATTAGCAAAATTATATGTAAATGAAATTGTAAGGCTCCATGGGATACCGGTTAGTATTGTCAGTGATTGGGATCCGAAGTTTACTTCGCATTTTTGGGGAGCCTTGCAGCAGGCTTTTGGCACTCAGCTCAGGCTGAGCACTGCGTATCACCTACAGACTGATGGTCAAACTGAGAGGACCATACAGACACTTGAGGATATGCTGAGAGCTTGCACTCTAGAGCAGGGTACTGCTTGGGATATATATTTTTCATTGGTGTAATTTTTGTATAATAACAGTTTTCATTCTAGCCTGGGCATGGCACCGTATGAGGCATTGTATGAATGGAGATGTCGTACTCCTACTTGTTGGATTGAAGTAGATGATAAAGAGAGATTTGGGCCGAATTTTGTGCAAGAAACTACAGTACAAATTGAAATGATCCGAGAAAAGATTAAGCAGGCATAGAATCAGCAGAAAAGTTACTACGATAATAGACACAGACCACTGGAACTCGAAGAAAGTGACCATATATTTGTGCGGTTATCTCCGGTCACGGGGGATTAGTGGCCTATCAGCTTGTCTTGCCCTCACAGTTGTCGAATCTACCCAATGTTTTTCATGTATCGCAGCTGCGGCGTTATGTTCTCGGGTGAATCACATGTGGTGATAGCGGATGACATTGAGATTCGAAAAAACTTGAAGACTCTTGTAGGTCCTATTGATATCCTTGACCGCAGTGAAAAGAGGCTGAGAAGCAAGAATATTCCAATGTTAAAGATTCAACGGGAAGGACGTAGACCTGTGGAGGCTACTTGGGAACGGGAGGATGACATTCTCCGACTGTATCCAAAGTTAGTGGACAGGTATGAATTAATTTTGCGGACAAAATTTAAAAAATGAGGGGTGAATATAACACCTCGCATTTCTAAAACATATATTAAATGTGGATTAAAGGGTACAATTAGTGAAAACCTGAAATTAAGGTCAAAATACAAAGGAAGGGTAAAACGGTAATTAGCCAAACACGTAACCCTAGGAAGGTAAAATTGAGTAAGAGGTCTCAAATGAGAAAACTAACCCTGGAAATAGATTCAGAACGAAAAATTGAGTGGTTAGGCAAGTTTCTGAAAATTCAGACCGCGGTACAGTTGCACCATAAAGCGTGCCGATTGGATTTTGAGCTCTAGGTTTAGATATAAGTTATAAATGGTACATAAGACTAGGAAATATGATTTCTGGCAAAAATTGATGGAAATTAGTATGTTTGGGGAAGTGTGCCCACGGCGCGCATAATAGCTTAAAATTGCAATTTCTCCGAACGACCGGAAAACTTCGGATTCATCTTATCAAGGGCAATTAAAGGACAATGATTAATGTTAAAAATTAGAGTTTCTAAATAGTTTATGAAATTATGGACGTTTAGTGGATAAGAAGGAGATTTGAATTAGTTTGAATTGCGTGAGCTGGCCGTGGGACCCACCCCACTTAAGTTAAATCATGACAAATGGACCAAGTCCACTATTCATCATCATCTTTCCCTTTCTCTCTCTTCAAACCCGAGTTGTACCCCTCCTCCATGGAAAATTTCCTTCAAATCTTCTCTTCCTCCTAACTCACTCAATACTACCTCAAATTAAGCAAAGTTTGTCACCAAAGTTGTTGGAAATCATCATCCGAACACATCCCACCAATTAGTTTTCCTTGAAACTAACTCATTTGGGAGGAAAGGGGCAAAACCAGCCACGAAAATTGGAGGAGTTTTTGAGATTTTGGAGTTGTTTGTTCAAGCCATTGCTTGGGGACCACTTGGAGGAGTCTTAGGCCAAGCTTGTGAGTATATTTCAACACATTTTATGGCTTGATTCATGAATCTAAAATTTGGAAACCTAGAGCAGGAGTTGTATGATTGATGTAGTTAGAGAGCTCAAATGGAAATTTTGTATTAGATAATTGTGGCTTAGAATGATGTTTTAGAGTGATTGATGAGATAAAAATTATTGGTGAAATTGGGATTTTAACTTAGTGAATTTTTTGTTGTGGTTCATGACTTTGTGAATTTGATTGGTTGTAAGATTGTGTAATTGAGTTGTTGAGTGTTTGTATGAGTTAAAAGTAGGATTGTATGATGTGTGGGAATGTTAAATTGGATTGGATAACCTTGGTTGGGCAGCATGATAGAATTCGGCCATATTTAGGAAAGTGGAGTGTGATGTTGTAAAATTATGTAATTGATGTGTTGTGTTGTTAAATGGTATTTAGAGGTGTTGTGTGAGGAGTGGATGCATTTGAAATTAAAGGAAAAATAATTTGAGTGTGTGTGATGTGCAATTGGACCTAGAGTGGAATAATTGGAAAAAATGGTGTTGTGATGGTGTAAGATGGAAAGTGGGACCTAAAATGGTGTTTGGTAGCCTTAATATGCTAAAGAAAAATTAAAAGAAAATTCAGAAAAATATTTTGGAAAAATAGCCTATGTTGGTCGAACCTACCATGTGGTGGGGGAGGATTTTGATGTTTTGTAATCTTGGTGGATTTCACCTTGTATTGATGATCCTTGTGTGATCATTGTAGGTTGTCTCCCTCGGAATTGAACTTGGAACCGTGAGCTTGGGGGTTTGCCTTTGGTCCCGGACCAAAGGGATTTTTGTGAGTGGTCTTGTACCTATGCATGGATTCCTTTATAATCATTATATGCATTGGTGATTGGAATTGAATTGGGGAATGTCCTATGTGTAGGCATTTCTATTTGTACCAAGCTTGGGAACGTGTTAAATTGGAGCTGTAAGAAGGAGATTATTCACGTAATCCCTTGGTACTGGGGTTTGATTCACGTGTGTGCTCCACCATGCCCATTGAGGGTAGTGGTTGGAGGTGTATGTGAATAAAGTAATATAACATGTTCAGGCATTGAGTATGTTTAGTGGTACATAGAATGTACCGAGTCTCTGGCCAGTAGACAGTTTGCCTTTGGGCGTTACAGACTTCCACTGGATAGGTCTCCATGAGGGAGTTCCAGTTGACCTGGGGTAGTGATGTGTCATCTGTAGAGGAGCACACTAGGAAGTCTCGGGTGTATATGGATGGAGGGTGTCACACCCCGAATATCTATATCTTCATCCGAGGTGTAAACATTGCTTATATACATACTTAGCGCGAAAGGCTTACCCTAAGCGTGGTCTACTCTTGAATTCTAGGAGAATTAATTCCATTCTTTAATTCTACTAAGTTAATAATCGTACTTATCCATTTTCTCATGTGTTCTTAGCGTCTATAGTTTCCTCACAATGCCTAGGGCGCATTATGTCACGATTTGTATCTATATGAATTTCTAAGTCTTCTAATAATTTAGCTTCTATCCATCCTCACTTTCCACTATGTATAGTTTCATCATTAGGTCCTCCTATTATTCTCAAATTTCCAGCCACGAATGCAATTACCCTTAAGTTCTTTATGTAAATTCCATCAAGTTAAATATCTCTTCGGGGTCCATCTAGTAAGTCATAAACTCCAGGATGAAGTCCTATCTTATTCATACCTCTTAATCCATTATGTGATATTAAAATTTAGTCAATTAACCTTAAATAACAATGCATGGTCAAATCATATGGGTCTTACGACTTAATTGCATAGTCCATAAAACATAAAGCCTCTTAAATAAAAACACCCAAATATAACGCATATCAAATGTCTAAAGCAGCATAAGTAGCATAATTTATTACAGTCATCCAACTAAAATTAAAAGGCATCACTCAATCCCTAAGGATTCATTCATGTAGTCATAGTCTCCAAAGACTTCAACCAACACAAGGTACATAGCCTGCTCATACAGCCCTTCATTACAAAGTTCAGTAATTTTATCCACAAGTAACTGCATGGTATCATCTTTATGACGTACTAGTCTCTTGCCTTTCCTTGCCCACTTGGTCATTTTTACCTCAAAGAGGATCCCCAAAGAGGGGTGAGATTGGGGGTCTCAGTAAGGACTCATCGTTGGAGCCACCTCCAAACCATGATGCTTACTTTTGCAATAGTCATATAATAGCATATACAATAATAGAATGGAAAACATTTGAAACATAGTTTGGAAGATAAATCATGCTTTCAAAAAAAAAAAACACCATGCCAATCCTGCCATGGCAATTACTCTCCATAGTCTTACGAACGAATACCCAGGGTCCTCGTCAGGTTGCCTCTGTGATATCAGTGCACAGGCCATCTTTCATCATAACACATCTTGCATGAACAAAACATTAATTCCAAACAGCCAAACATATCATTGTATAGCACCATATAACAGATTGCAGTCAAACCAACACTTTACATAGAGGGGTGGAAACCATAGGGAAACTACTTCTACAACCATAAATCACTTACCATATTGTCTCGTCTTTTCACTTCACAAGAGGTCAAGTTCGGCCACGTAGGTATTCCCAATGCTCTGGTCTTCCTTCGCACCCTTGGTTCGGCCTAATCAAATAATAAGACTTAATAGGTGGTTCTAAAACTCACTTGGTCCATACATCACATTTAGGTTCGGCCCTTTAGGATATTATTACTTAGAAGATGATTCTAACAACGTGGACTCATGCATAGCACTATAACAATCCTACTAGTCCACATATAATTCGGTTTTTCCTTTCTTTTTAGGTTCTCAAGAATTCGAATGACGAGATGAAGATTTTGTATTCCTTTAAGCCCTTATAAAACAAAAAATATAAGAGGGATGGAGGTCCATAACTTGAACATAGAGTCTAAGAGACCTTACCTCAAGGATGATGTTTAATGGAGTGATTCTTCCACCAAATATTTCACTCTTGATCTTCTAAGTGTCCACCTTCCACGTGTTCCTCTATAGACAATGAAGGAGGCTTGAAGTTATTTTTTTGATGCTCCTATGCCCTAGATGTGCCAATGGCCGAAGCCTTAGGTGGGAGAGAGAGAGGTTTGTTTCTTTTTGGTTCTTGTTCTTGAGAAGGCCGAAGCCTTGATGAGGGAAGGATGGTGTCCTTTTTTTCTTTGGTTCCTTGTTAAGCTAAGGAGAGTAAGGGAGTGTGACCTTTTGCCTTGGTTCCTTGGGTGTGTACGGCTAGGATGGGAGAAAGGCCTATGGTCATCCATTTTTATTCAAGTCCCCCTAATCATCATGCCTAGGAGAGGATAGGCTAGATCCTAGGTTGAGTGTGGGATAGGCAAGTCTTCTCCTATTATTCAAGGTTATCATGTGTTAGTATATGGGTGTCCTAGAGACAATCTTTTGATTAAATAAGGACATTAAATGTAGACCTTTATTGTCGCAAATAAATAACAAGCACTCTTTATCCTGTTTCATATTATGTCTCGATATTATTGTTAATATATATTATGAATAAACTGGATAAACCCCTTGGAATAGAACAGGTATCTCTTGAGTATTTGTGATGAGATCATAATCATGAGGATTCAAGGATACCGCACGTTTATTCCTAATTTTATGTTCCTAGTCTAGAGACACTGAGAATGGGGATCAGTGATCTCGGATAAGGCTAGCACGACTTATCTACTTGTATACGGATACAAGGTAAAGACCTCATGTGCTACAGATATGGAGATGTCTTAGCTAAAGTCGTGGGTGGACCTATAAGGGTATAGCTCGCATTGAACAGACCCACAAAGAGACTCTATGAGGAAATCTCACAGAGAGTATCATTAGAGTAGTCTCTTTATATTTTGGTATGTCTTTCCTTAGACCAGAAGTTATTACCTAGACTGTGTTCTAGAAGGCATGCTTTGACTGTATACCTTGTCTGCCTAAAACATGGAGACTCATAAGTATATTGTTGGGCTTGTCCTGAAAGAGCACAGGGCTAGGGTGATAAGCTGAATGAATTCGTCAAATCTCTGTGAGAGATTAGGTTATCTGTAAACCGGAGAAATCGGGATGACATTTACAGGGACTCGGGAATCTATGCATAGTAAAAGAGATCATGAGATGATCTGTCTTTAGAGTCAGTAAATTGAAGATTCCCTATTTCGAATAAAGCTTACCCTAAACCGCAAGGGTTGATACATTTCCTTACCCTAGGTTAATGAGAAGGTAATCGAGATGAAGGGAAATACATACGGCAACCAAATATGTGTAATAGGATGATCAAGTAATTAATCTAACTAGTTTTGGGGCAACAAAGCATTGCTAGTGCTCTGTGTTGTCATTAGATGAGTTGTAGGCTTATTGGGCCCAAACCCATTTATGTCAGTGGCTATGTTGGACCTAATGGGTCACGCGCTAACACCTAATTGTCTAGATGAACTAGCATTAAAGGTATTGGGCCTAATAATGGTCATTAGTCCAAGAAGTAGTTTGGAAGTCCACCTTGAGGGTGGAGGGCGCATGAATCACAATAATGGGCTTGGATAGTCCAAGACACTACTAATTAATTTAATTGGTTAAATTAATTATCAAACATTTAAATTTTGAATTTTGAAATTTGGAATTTGAATTTTGAAATTTGAATTTTGAATTTGAATTTTGAAATTCGAATTTTGAATTTGAAATTGAAAATTTGAATTTTGAATTTTGAATTTTGAATTCGAATTTTGAAATTTGAAATTTGAAATTTGAAATTTGAAATTTGAATTTGAATGTTTGAAAGTTTGAATTTGAATGTTTGAATATTCAAATTTAAATATTTGAATTCAAATTTGAATTGGCTATGAACAAATCACTAGTATCAAGAGGAGATCTTTTGGACATGATCCAAGAAGATTAGGGCGCTGATTTTTGCTGTTGGTGAGTGTCATTTAGTCATCAAAACCAGCTCCAAAAGATACGGTCTGTTGGGAGAATATTTGAGTGAGTTGATTCAAGTTTGAATGCAACTACTCAAACGTATTTGGACTCCTTTTGGGACTGAATGGGGCGCACAGTATGAATGGTCATGTGATGACCATCAGGTCAGAATCTTGATTAGATAAAGACCTTATCTCATAAGGATTCAATGGAGAGGTTGTTGGGAGTTTTGAATTGCAACAACTCATTTATCTCCTCATTTTTGTGCGCCACTTTCATGGGATTTCGAAGTGAAAAATCTGATTTCACTTATTTATTCCCTCACTCTCTTGTGCAATACATAAGTGTGTTCCCCCTTAGGGTTTTTTAGTGAAAAAAGACCTAGTCATTCTATCCTCCTTCCATGCGCCACCTTGTGAGGTTTTCTCTCTGAAAACATCACTCTTCTACACACATTTGCCTAGCCTCCTCTTTCATACATTGAGCGCATAGCAAGCCTCATTGTGGTGATCAATTGGTGGTTCTACAAGAAGGAGTTCTTACATCTAGACGCGGGTGGTGTGGATCAACGTTAGAGGGTTTGAACCCTTCAGACCTGACCTTGATCATCCTGAAGTTTCACGAACAAGGTATAATATACGTCTTAAAGCACGTATCTTGATGTGCATGTGTGTTCCGCTAGCGAAAAAAATTTGTTTTTCCCTATCACATGCCTCGACCTTCAAGGTCATTTTACTTTCATCATGCGCATGGGAGGTGAAAAGAGTGTAGAGTGTGGGGGATACTCAAGGTGTCATACAAGCCATTTATTCCCTAGGTCTTTTGGGAAGTGGTGCGCATGGGGAGGAGAGATTCATGCATGTCACGCCTAGGGTAGAGAGAAACAAGGTTCAAGCTTTAATCACTCATAAGGAATATTGGTTAGTGTGTAAGGCTTTTGCCTTTGATCCTTACTTGACTGAAACCCTAGGAGAAAAGGGTGTCATAGCGTTCTTCCCAATGCATGGAGGTTGGATGAGGTAACCTTGAGTGTGCAATACTATATGTAAAGTGTGTAAGACAAGCCATGCTCTTTTCATGATGATAATTTTGCCTAGGGGGAAGGGGAAAAGTGAATCTACTTTTTAATCATGAATGAAGGAAGTCTTGGGTTTATGAACCTTTGATGCGTCGCCTAGGGAGTGGGAAAGGCAATTTATGTCTCCTTTCTTCTATCATGGCCGACGGCTTGCACTTGGGAATGGCCAAGTTTCATTCAATTTTCTTCCCTTATTGGTTGGTTGCATGTAGTGGCAACTACTCATCAAATGCCACATCATTCATCATATGTTCATGGACTTGGGCTTTGTTGCACCACTAAAGGGGGTCCACGATATTGGCTTCTAAATGGGTTGGGATTTTGTTGCATTTTGGGCCAAGACCACACTAGGTAATGGGTTCGGCCCAAATGGCCTTTTGGGGTTAGATTTCCATTGAAATTTGTGAATGGGCCAAGTCTTATTCCTTATTGCTGTCGGATCTCATCTTCACGCTCCCAGGTTGCTTCTTCAGGGGTCCTTCCTTGCCATTACACCTTCACCATCGGAATCACCTTGCTGCGGAGTCGTTTCTCTTCTCTATCTAAAATCTTGCAGGGTGCCACCAGAATCTTCAAATTGGGTCTCACTTCAACAGTGTCTAGTAATACGACATGGGAGGGATCCGCCAAATACTTCTTCAACTGGCTTACATGGAATACATCGTGAAGGTTTGCCAGATTGGGTGGTAATGCTAATTGATAGGCTACCGGTCCTACCCTTTTCAGAATCTGATAGGGACCGATGTATCGTGGACTTAACTTCCGTACACCAAGAGCTTTGCCGACACTAGTAACAGGGGAGAGTTTGATGAATACATGATCCCCTACTTCAAACTCCAGGGGTCGGTGTTCCAGGTCATAGTAACTCTTCTATCGATCTTGGGCTTTCCGTAGCCTGTCGCAAATCATCTTGATCTGTTCCGTCGTTTATCTGATCAGGTATAGTCCGAACAACTCTCTGTCGCCAATTTCTTCCCAGCAGGTAAGCGTACGACACCTTCTTTCATAAAGTGCTTCGTACGAAGCCATACCGATACTGGCAAGATGAATGTTATTGTAAGAGAATTCTGCCAATGGCAGGTACTGATCCCAACAACCTTCCTTCTCTAAAGCGCATGCCCGTAACATGTCCTCGAGTGTTTGTATTGTCCTTTCAGTCTGTCCGTCGGTCTGGGGGTGATAAGCCGTGCTCAATCACAGCTGGGTCCCGAATGCCTGTTGCAATGAAGACCAGAATTGGGATGTAAACTTAGGATCTCGATCACTGATTATGCTCTCAGGGACGCCGTGCAACCTTACAATTTCCTTCACATAGATCTGAGCCAACTTCTCTGTCGTGTAAGTCCCTTTCACCGGTATAAAGTGTGCTGATTTGGTCAATCTTTCGACCACCACCCAGATGGCATCGTAGCCTGCTTGAGTTCTGGGTAAACCTGTTACGAAGTTCATAGATATACTCTGCCATTTCCACTCCGGGATGTTCAAGGGTTGTAGGGTGCCTGCAGGTCGCTGATGTTCAATCTTTACTTTCTGGCACACCATGCATTTTCTCACGTACCTTCCCACGTCTCTTTTCATTCCTTTCCACCTGAAGTTCTTCTTCAAGTCTGCGTAAATCTTGGTGGCTCCTGGGTGTATTGAGTATTGACTCTTATGCGCCAGCTCCATGACTTCCTCGCTCAGGAGTTTTGTAGGGACAACTATCCTCCCTTGGAAAGTAACTATGCCTTGCTGGTTTAGGCTAACACCAGATTGGTTCCTCAGTCTCTTCAAGCAGTTGACGGCTTGCTGAGCATGTTTGATCCTTTCTAGTAGTTCGTCTAAGATCTGCACCGCCCAATATTCGGCCTCACATTCGCTATTTAACACTGCTAAGTTCAAGTTCCGGAATTCCTCTATCAGTCGATGCTCGGCTATCATCATGCTCGCAACTCCTCTGGTTTTTCTGCTCAAGGCATCTGCGACCACATTTGCCTTGCCGGGATGGTATTGCAATTCAAAGTTGTAGTCCTTTATGAACTCCATCCAACGGCGTTGTCTCATGTTCAACTCCTTTTGATCGAATAAATACTTGAGGCTCTTGTGATCACTGTACACTATTAAAGTGGTACCGTACAAGTGATGACGCCATATCTTCAAGGCGGACACGATCGCAGCTAATTCTAGATCGTGTGTGGGGTAGTTTTCCTCGTGCGGCTTCAGTTGTCGGGATGCATACGCTACTGGTCTGCCGTGTTGCATAAGTACACATCCCAAGCCTATCTTGGAGGCATCACAATATACCTCGAATGATTCCTCCGAGTCTGGCAGCTTCAGTACTGGAGCTGTTGTCAGCATTCTTTTTAACTCTTGGAAACAGGCTTCACATTCTTGGGTCCACATGAAAGGGACTTCCTTTCTTGTCAATCGGGTAAGTGGCAACACCCTCTTCGAGAACCATTCGATGAATCTCCGATAATACCCTGCTAGTCCAAGGAAGCTCCTTATCTCTGTGACAGTCTTTGGTCGTTCCCAGTCTACTACTGCTTCGATCTTACTGGGATCCACTGCTACTCCTTTATCTAAGATTACATGTCCAAGAAATTGGATCTCTGGCAGCCAGAATTCGCACTTCGATGGTTTCACATATAGTTGTTTCTCTCGCAATACTTGTAGCACAATTGGATCTCTGCATGCTTTTCTTTGCTTTTCGAGTATATTAGTATCGTCGATGAATACGACCACGAATCGATCCAAGTAAGGTTGGAAGATCTGATTCATGTAGCCCATGAATACTGCCGGGGCATTAGTCAATCCGAAGGCGATGACCAAGTACTCATAGTGTCTGTATCTCGATCTGAAGGCGGTTTTAGGGATATCTTTCGGCTTGATTCGGATATGATGGTATCCTGACCTGAGGTCGATCTTCGAAAATACCTTTGCACCCCTTAGTTGATCAATTAAGTACTCGATACAAGGCAAGGGGTACCTGTTGAGTTGCCGATAGTCCGTGCAAAGTCTCATCGACCCATCCTTCTTTTTTACAAATAGAATTGGTGCTCCCCACGGGGACACACTGGGTCAGATGAAATTCTTCCCTAACAAGTCTTCTAGTTGCTTCTTCAATTCTACCAATTCAAGGGGAGACATGCGGTAGGGTGCAATTGAGATTGGCCCAGTCCTGGGCATAAGTTCAATAGAGAACTCCACTTCCCTTTCAGGGGGAAAGGTGGTAATGTCGTCAGGAAATACATCCTCGAATTCTTTGACCACGGGAATGTTCATCAGCAGCGTCTCGCTTGCACTTACCAAGCCGGCTATTAGCATGGAAGTATAATCTCTTGATTCGACCGGTGAAGTACTGGGGAGTGGGGCCGCCGACTATAATACTTTGGCTTCTACAATCAATTACTACGCGCTGCTTGGCCAGCCAGTCCATTCCCAATATTAGGTTTAGTTTGGCTAAGGGGAGAAATATGAAGTCTTGGTTGTACTTCTTTCCTTTGTATCTGAATTCTACATTTCTACATATGAACTGAGACGCTGTCACTTCCCCCGTCGCAGAGGTGACTTGCATTGGGGATTGCATTGGGCTCATAGTTAAGTTAAATGCATTTGCCACATAGTCGGCAATGAAGGAATTGGTCGCACCAGGGTCAAATAAAACAGATAGTTCTTCACCACATATATTGATCGTACCTTTAAGTAGTTCAGCTGCCCGGTCCGCCACATGTTGATCCAGCGTGTAAACTCTGCCCATTCTTGGTGCCTCAGCTGCTGGCTGTTGTTCCCTCCATTATGGACAATATTTGATGAAGTGTCCATCTTGGCCGCACTTGAAGCATTTCATCGATCCGCTCAAACAATTGCTGAAATGTGCCTTCCTACATTTGGGGAAATTGGGAGCCCTGCTGCTGTTTCCTTAAGGATTCCCGGGCCTCTTAAACTTGTGGTCATCACGCCTGGGCTGCCATGGTTTGCCTCCGCTCTTCCCTCTCCATGGTCCATTCCTAGTCATCAGAGTTCCGTGTCCGAATCCGGTGGTCTCCGCGGGCTTCCTAGTTTGCAAACCGACCGCCTCCACCTTTCTACATCGGTTTACTAGGGTGGCCATGTCACAGGTGTCGTTGCCAGCTACCAATTTCGATTTCCTAGCGGACAGACCCCTTTGGAATTTTGCTTTCAGAAAATTCGGCATGGGCATGGTTCCTCGGTAAGTCTCCAATCAGAGTAGTTCGTTGAACTTAGCGTGATATTGGTCCACCGTCATGGTCCCTTGTACGAGTCGGTCAAATTCGCCTTACTTGCTGTCCCGGATTGACATCGGGAAATACTTCTCCAAGAACATTTCTTCAAATATGGCCCAAGTAATCGCCGCATTTTGCATCTCCAAAAATTGAGACGCATTAGCCCACCAATGATGGGTGTCTCCTTCCAACATGTACACCGAAAATAGCACATTTTAAGCTTCGGTGCATTGGACCACTCTGAATATTTTGTCCATGGCCTGTAGCCACTGCACAGCCACGATCGGACCGTGTGCTCCTTGAAAAGAGGGTGGTTTGTGTTTCCTAAATGTCAGCAGTAGATCTTGATTATTCTGGCCCGCCGCTCCATGGTCCGGGGGCGGTTGGGCACCAGCACCGGCTCCTCCGGTGCCTGAGCCGCTCACGGTGTTGTTATGGGTTGTGTTGTGAGGGTTGCGTCTTATTTCGTTCAGAATATTCTGAAACATCTCCCCCGCGTTTGTCTGCATCTGTGTGATGGTATCCCTTAAGGTATTGATTTGCCCTTGCATGTCCTCGGAACCTTGAGGATTATTGCGATTAGGTGGTCTACGCGGTGGCATAGTGACTGCACATATGTTACATGGTATAACAAAGGGAGTTAGAGAATAGTTTTATTCCAAAGTTCAGAAAATGCTCTGATACCATTAAATGTAACACCCCAGATTGTAACACCCGAGGTATTAACATTGCTTAACAACATACTTAGAGCGAAAAGCTTACCCTGAGCGTGGCCTACTCTTGAATTCTAGGAGAATTAATTTCGTTCTTTAATTTGACTAAGTTAACAATCGTACTTATCCATCTAATAATGTGTTCTTAGCGTCTACAGTTTCCTCACAATGTCTAGGGTGCATTATGTCACGATTTGTATCCATATGAATTTCTAAGTCTTCTAATGATCCTCACCTTCCACTACGTATAGTTTCATCATTTGATCCTCCTATTATTCTCCAATTTCCAGCCACGAATGCAATTACCCTTAAGTTCTTTATGTAATTTCCATCAAGTTAAATATCTCTTCGGGGTCCATCTAATGAGTCATAAACTCCAGGATGAAGTCCTAGCCTTATTCATACCTCTTAACCCGTTATGTGATATTAAAATTTAGTCAATTAACCTTAAATAACAATGCATGGCCAAATCATATGGGTCTTACGACTTAATTGCATAGTCCATAAAACATAATGCCTCTTAAATAAAAACTCCCAATTATAATACCTTAAACGCATATCAAATGTCTAAAGTAGCATAAGCACATATCAAATGTCTAAAGCAGCATAAGTAGCAAAATTCATTACAGTCATCCAACTATAAATAAAAGGCATCACTCAATCCATAAGGATTCATTGTAGTCATAGTCCCCGAAGACTTCAACCAACACAAGATACATAGCCTGCTCATACAGCCCTTCATTACAAAGTTCAGTAATTTTATCCACAAGTAATTGCATGGTATCATCTTCATGACGTACTAGTCTCTTGCCTTTCCTTACCCACTTGGTCATTTTTACCTGAAAGGGGATCCCCAAAGAGGGGTGGGATTGGGGTCTCAGTAAGGACTCATAGTTGGAGAAACCTCCAAACAATGATGCTTACTCCTGCAATAGTCATATAATAGCATATACAATAATAGAATGGAAAACATTTGAAACATAGTTTGGAATATAAATCATACTTTCAAAAACCATCATACCAATCATGCCATGGCAATTACTCTCCATGGTCTTACAGACGAATACCAGGGTCCTCGTCAGGTTGCCTCTGCGGTATCAGTGCACAGGACATCTTTCGTCCTAACACATCTAGCATGAACAAAACATTAATTCTAAACAGCCAAACATATCATTGTATAGCACCATATAACAGATTGCAGTCAAACCAACACTTTACATAAAGGGGTGGCAACCATAGGGAAACTACTTCTACAACCATAAATCACTTACACTATTGTCTCGTCTTTTCACTTCTCAAGTGGTCAAGTTCGGCCACGTAGGTATTCCCAATGCTTTGGTCTTCCTTTATACCCTTGGTTCGGCCTAATCAAATAAGGAGACTTAATAGGTGGCTCTAAAATGCACTTGGTCCATACATCACATTTGGGTTCGGCCCTTTAGAATTTTATTACTTAGAAGATGATTCTAACCAGGTGGGTTCATGCATGGCACTCTAACCATCCTACTAATCCACATATAATTCGGTTAACATGTAAGTCCAACTTTAATAAGGTTTTCCTTTAAGCCTTCACAAACTAAAAATATAAGAGGGATGGAGATCCATAACTTGAACATAGAGTCTAAGAGACCTTACCTCATAGGATGATGTTCAATGGATTGATTCTTCCACCAAATACTTCACTCTTGATCTTCTAAGTGTT
>NW_026898863.1:0-64977 GCF_033153095.1 Gastrolobium bilobum | reverse complement strand
TGGAATATCTGTGAATGAGCAGAGATTGTTATTGTACCAGGGCAGAATTGTAGTGCCCAAGGAGAAATGTATCAAGATCTGAAAACTAAGTTCTGGTGGCCTGGGATGAAGAAGGATGTGGTTGAATATGTGTCAAAGTGCTTGATTTGTCAGAAGGTTAAAATAGAACATCAGAAACCGGCAGGGTTACTTCAGTCGTTAGATATACCAGAGTGGAAATGGGAGAGCATCTTTATGGATTTTGTTGTTGGTTTTCCTCGGACTCAGGCTGGTCATGATTCGATTTGGGTTATAGTGGACAGACTTACGAAGGCTGCACATTTTCTTCCAGTGCGAGTGGACTTTTCTACTGAGAAATTGGCAAAGTTATATGTGAAAGAGATTGTAAGGCTCCACGGAATACCGGTTAGCATTGTGAGTGACCGGGATCCGAAGTTTACTTCTCGTTTTTGGGGAGCCTTGCAGCAGGCTTTTGGCACTCAGCTTCGGCTGAGCACTGCGTATCACCCGCAGACTGATGGTCAGACTAAGAGGACCATACAGACACTCGAGGATATGTTGAGAGCTTGCACACTGGAGCAGGGCACTGCTTGGGACATATATTTATCACTGGTGGAATTCTCTTATAATAACAGTTTTCACTCCACTCTGGACATGGCACCGTATGAGGCATTGTATGGGCGTAGATGTCGTACTCCTACTTGTTGGACAGAGGTAGGCGATAAAGAGAGGTTTGGGCCGGATTTTGTGTAAGAAACTACAGCACAGATTGAAATGATCAGAGAAAAACTTAAACAGGCACAGAATCGGCAAAAAAGTTATTATGATAATAGACATAGACCGCTGGAATTTGAAGAAGGTGATCATGTGTTTGTGCGGTTATCTCCAGTTACTGGTGTTGGACGTGCATTGGGCGTAAGGAAGTTGAGTCCTCATTTTATTGGGCCGTATCAGATAATGAAAAGAGTAGGACCAGTGGCCTATCAGCTTGCCTTGCCCCCACAGTTGTCAAATCTGCACGATGTTTTCCATGTATCGCAGCTGCGGCGTTATATTCCGGATGAATCACATGTGGTGATACCGAACGATATTGAAATTAGAGAGAATCTGAAGGTTCCTATAGGTCCTAGCGAGGTCCATGACCGCAGTGAAAAGAAGCTTAGAAGCAAAGGGATTCCAATGCTAAAAGTTCAATGGGAAGGACGTACGCCTGAGGAGGCTACTTGGGAGCGGGAGGATGAGATTCTCCGACAATATCCTGAGTTAGCCGACATGTATGATTTCATTTTGCGGACAAAATTCTAAAAGTTGGGGTGAGTATAACACCTCACAATTTTAAATTAAGTGTTTAAACCATTAAGTGTGTAATTAAGTGGAGATTCAGTGAAAATCTTAAAGATTAGGCCAAAATACAAAGAAAGGGCAAAACGGTAATTAGCCAACACGCAACCCTAGGAAGATAAAAATTGAGTAGAAGGTCTCGGATGGTAAAAATAACCCTGGAAATGGGTTCAGAACAAATATTGAGTGGATAGGCAAGTTTCAGAAAAATCAGTGAATAGTGTTTTTCGCGAGTAAAAATACCGAGTTACGATTGCACCGTAAAACGTGCCAGTTGAATTTTGAGCTCTAGGTTTCAAATATGAGTTAAAAATGGTCGATTGAGTTAGGAAATATGATTGTTGATAAAATTTGATGAAAGTAAGTCATTTTAGGGAAGCGTGCCAACGACGCGCGCAATAGCTTAAAACAGTGTTTTCTCCGAACGAATGGAGGACTCTGAATTCATCTGATCAAGAATAATTAAAGGAGAATAGTTAATGTTAAAAATTAGAGTTTCTAAATAGGTTTTGAATTTACGGACGTTCAGTGAGAGTTCGGACGCGTTTTGAATCGCGTGAGGTGGCGTGGGACCCTCCCCACTTAAAATCCACTTATCCACCTCATCACCACTATTCATCATCACTCTCTTTCTCCTCCTCCAGCTGCAAACCCGAGCCCTCCCCCTCTCTTTCCCCAAAATTTCTTCAAAACTTTCTCCCTCCATTAATCACTCATCCAAGCACCAAATCCAACGAAGTTTGACTTGAATTTTGTTGGAAATTGCCTTCCAAAGCCATTGGTGCTATCCTTGAACCGTGAAAGTGTCTAGATTTTGAGATCTTCCCCCTCAAAGGCCGCGGCTCACATTAGAGTTTTTGTGTTCATGGAGTTTTCAAATGCTCCAATGGTGGAGTATACCTAGGAAGAGTCATTTACCTTGCATTTGGGTGAGTTATTTCAACATTTCAATGGTGGATTTTTGATTTGTGTTTATGAACCCTAAAGAGGGATTTTATGATGTGTTGTGTTAGAGAGCTCAAATGGAAAATGTCTATTAGATGATAATGCCTTAGAATGATGTATAAATGCTAGAAATGCAATGACAATTTTAAGTGAAAAGTGATGATTTTTAACTTAGTGGATTTGAGGTCATGATTTTGGGACTTTGGAATTTTGTGTTGAGGTATTGTTTGATGAATTGTGGTATGATTATATGATGATATAATGGGGTTGTGTGAGGTGTGGAGTGATTAAAAGTGAATGGAAATCCTAGAATTGCCCTAGGTTACAACTTGGCCTTTAAAGGAAAAGTAGGGAATTGATGTTGTTGGAAATTGTTTGAGCGATGAATTATGTGTTAAAAAGGTAGTTAGATGGGTTGTGTGGTGGTTGGCAAGTGGAAGAATCAATGCAAAAATAATAAATGGCTTAGTTGGCATAAAGAACCTAGAGTGAAATATTTCGCAGAACGATGCGTAAATGTCGTAAAACGAAAAAACGACGATTGAACTAGCCTCTAAGCAACCTAAGGAAGCGTAATAAAATGAGAAAGAAAATTTAGAAAAATAAATCCTAAATTAACACTACAAAGGCCGAACCACCACGGAAGGTGGGGGAGATTTTGCGGTTTTCGCGTTCTGATGTAATTCGACGCGAAAATGGCGAAACGGCACTTGAACTGGCCTCTTGGCAACCTATTGAGGCGTGATAAAATGAGAAAGAAAATTTAGAAAAATAAAAATGGAAATAAGCCTAGGATGGTCGAACCTACCAAGTGTGGGTGAGGTGATTTCGTGATTTTTGCGTTTTGATGTTATTTGACGCGTACTGATGGATGTACGTGATTGTATAGGTTGTCGTACGTTGACTTGAATCCCGAACCTTGAATCAGGGAGTTGCCCTTGGTCCTGGACCAAGTGGATTGAGGTAAGTAATTGATTCAATGCATGTATAATTGTAAATTAGCATGTATTGTTTGAACTATGAGTGATTGTGAATGTCCTCTATGTAGGCATTCTGCTGTGTACCAAGTTGAGGGATAAGCTGCTGCGGAGCTTGTGAGAAAAAAAATATTTAAGGTAACCTCCTGGTACTGGGGCTTGTTCCCTTTTTCTATTCCACCTTGCCAGTTGATGGCAACAGTAGGAAGTGTATATGAGTAGTGTAGAACACATGAGCATGCATGCATTATTACAGTGGGTACTTATGTACCGAGTCTCTGGCCAGTAGACAGTTTTCTTAGCCTTCGGGCAATTTCAGACTTCCACTGAATAGGTCTCCGAGAGGGAGTTCCAATTGACCGTGGGTCATGGTGTGTGATCCGAGTAGGAGAACACTAGGAATGTCTTTGGCGTTTTGGATGGTTGGGGCATCATGGTTGTGGTTTTTTCGAACGCACCTTGGATGATACCCATAGGCTTATATATGCCCAGGGCGTACGTGGTATTGGTGGCTACCATCCCGTATCGTCGTAGTTTGTATCTCTATATTCCCCATTTCTCTAAAACCCTTGCTATGTCTCATTTTAAAAATTGGTTGTTGTATTCTATTCATATGCATCGAAGTGAACCATTGGGCGAAGTTTTCTCCAGAACCTCTGGGTTACTGAGATATATTCGTATATCTCACCCCGTCTCGGGGCATTTATTTCAGGAGGTAGCAGTGGAGCGGGAGCAGCGGGCAAGAGGCCCGCAAAGTGATTCAGTGGAGTTTTAGCCTTTTGCATTTTGTTGGCCATGTGGCCTAGGCTAGACTTAGGGCATGAACATCTCATTTGTATTTAGTAGGAGCTTCATTAGCATCTTGTTCATGTCATTTTGCCTAAGTCTAGTGGTCATGCCATGTAGTTTATTTACCATTTGTATTTATGTTGTAATATTGGAAGATTGTAATTAAGTTTCATTTGGAGTTGTAAGTTGTAAAGCAATATTGTAATCGTATCTTGATGCATGTCTATTTATGATGGAAGGGCCTTAGGCCTATTTTAGGTTATGATTATATGTATGATGAAAATATGCATGAAAAATGTGTTAGTGATTGCAACTACTTGAGAATGATTAATATGAGCTATATGTCTAATAACTATAAACTGGATTGGGTTGTAACTGCCCGAAGGCGTTGTTGGTCCTTGTGTGTGCCACTCATTGGATTATTACTGTATTATCATGTGATTATTAGGTACCTTTGAGGCTTAAATGATCTTGTACAAATTTGGGATTATTGGAAAAACAAAGGAAACTCTGGCGAATTTTCTGTAGAATTGAAAGATTTTAGGCAAACTTCGGGAGAACATATCTCCCTCCATATAGATCCAATAGGAACGTGCCATACGCCATTTTGAAGGTTGAGATGTCCTCTACCTTGTGTCAAAATTTGGGAAAAATATGGGTTGATATTCTACCTGGAAACATTGGAGGAACGCAGACTGCCATGTGCCTACTGCATCTGTGGCAGTTCTGGTCCTGTTTTGAGAAATTAATTCCTGCTTCGTTTCTCAGTAAAATTAAGTGTATGATATATCAAATCGGAGATTGAGGTGTCTAGTTTATGGTGTAAAAATTTGAGAGCAATTGAATGAGTGGATTGAGTGAAGTAATTCGTGGAGTGAGAGAGGTTTAGAGCTGTTTTGGGGTTGGTTGGCTATTTTGCTTATCCAACTTCAAACGGCGATAACTGGAGCAAATGAGCTCCGAATTGAGTGTGTGATAGCTTTTTGAAAAGGGAATTAAGTAAGAGAAAGATATATTCTGAGAAGAAGGTTTGGTTGCGAGTGGTTTGCTCGCAGAAAATTTAGGAGTGAACCATGTTCGAATAGGTAAAAACGTAAAGTTTTGAAATTGGCTAAGTGGTTTTATGGGAACCCCTTAGTAACTTATAATAAGTATATTGTGATGTAAAAATAGATAAAATAAATATTCTGCAAGAGTTAACAGTTATTGTCACAGCTTTTAATTATTACGCGTTTTATTGTTTTAAATTCTCGCGTAATAATCGGAAAACGTTTATTCGTATTTTTATAAATGAATTGTTGTGATTGTAACTGCGCTTAATATCATAATTGATGTTAACAATACCGGTACGTAACGGGCTATTACAGTAGTGACTCTGATAAAGATGTAAATTAAGAAGTTCCTCCTGAGGGTCATGACTCTGATTGTGATGTGGACACCAATAATGTCATTCCGACTGGTTAGTTATTTAACTTTATGATTATTGTATTTTACATGTTATATTCATGTGTTACTTGAATGTGATAGAGTTTTAGTATGTGTATAGGTCAATCTAATACTACATTTTGGAATGCGAGTCCGCGCTATACTTACATTAATTGGGAACACCCAGATCAAGAACAAATTATTTTTGGGAGAAATGATTGGCAAATGAGGAATGAATTATATGTTAATCAAGAATTTGAAAGTAAAGAAGAGGTACATAAGGCAATCAAATGTTACTGTATGAAGAATTATCACACTGCTTTTGTGGAGGAAAGCAGAGAAAATAAGTTTCTTATGAAATGTGTTAATCATGCTGAAGGATGTCCTTGGAGGGTGAGAGCAATGTTACTGAGATGCGAGATCGGTGGATTGTTACTAGATGGGGAGGCAAACACACTTGTGTGAACCCTTATCTTTCGCAGGATCACAGACAACTCGATTCTGACGTCATTTGTTCATGTATTCTAGGTATGACTACTAAAAATATGTGTTTGTGTAAGAAAAATAATGATGGTATAATGTTCTTGTCCTTAACGGTTGTATTCCTTAATTTTTTATCAGGCATGGTTCAGGTGGATCCGTCAATTAGCATTGTGTAACACCCCGTATATATCCGGTAGTGTTATCATTACATCGTATTAAGCTACGCTTAATTAAAAATGTGAAATATTCTTTTTCTTTTCAATTATGATGTCATTATCAATTACCAACTTGATTACTTAATCAATTTCATAAAATATCGCCTGAATGTAAATTGCAATAGGATATCTACTGAAATACCTCAAAATAACATATAAAGTGAGTATCTAATAAAAGCATAAAAGCAAAACATAACAAGTGTACGTGGCATGGACAATCCCCATGCTCACCAAAACAACAACGTCTCAACAAGATAATCCAAAATCATAACATGAAGCAAAAGCATAAAAACAGCAAGCATATCCAGCATCCAACATGTCAGCATATAATGTCATCATTATCTAACTCAGCTCCAGCCTCCTGCCGCCTGAGGTTTCAACATTTCCTGACCCTGAAATAAGCATTCCCCAAACGTGGGGTGAGATCTCTAACCAGAAATCTCAGTAAGACAAGGGGTCCTCAAGGATCTTCCACCCCAAGCTCACTTACATGTGCAATATAAGTTCTAAAAGCATTTATATCAATATAAGTTCCAAAACTATGCAGTGCAACAGATATTCATGCCATGTGTGTTTATCACTATTCTACTGGCCAGAGAAATGCAGGAATACGTCTATCACCTACATGTAGTACAAGGAACACCGCTTGCACCTCACCCACAGCCTCACCATATTGTATGTACCACATACTCAGGCTTACCGTATAGGTGGAACACCACATGCATATCAACAAGGCACTAGCATATAACAGCTCAATAGCATTTCCAAAACATCAAAAGCATGTAACACAGCATGCATATAACCATACCCACATGGGACATGGTGGAACCACAACATGGCTAACCTGAGGACACGAAAGCTTACCTTGCAAGCTCACTATCCAATGCCAAGAGTCCACACGGCTCAAGTCCAACACACAGCAGATCACAATCTGATATGGACCAACAAGTATATCAACATACATAGCTCAAAAGCATTAACATAAAGACTACGTTCTCCTTTAACGATTTACGTCTTAAGGTTTCCAATAAAGCCACAAGCCCTTAATCACAAGATTCTGACTTAGTTCATTAATTACAGAAGTTCAACTTCATCAATCTAGGGTCCACAAACCCCCAATAGCCTACTGTACACACAGCACAGCTACTGTTCTTCGAAATCTCAGAATATCCGGATATGCAATATCCGGATATCTCACTGACCATATCCGGATATACAATATCCGGATATCCAGATTCCCATATCCAGATATCCAGATTCCGGATATCCAAATCTCATATCCGGATATTTCACGGGAAGATATCCAGACATTTCACGACAGAATGCAGAAACTGCATTTCGTGAAGATATCCTTCCAAGGTTGGGTTTTTACCGATTATAAACACTTAAACATGCATTTCTAGGTGTGTTTGACATTACCCAACGTTAAGTTATCATCTTTTAGCCTTTAGATGCATCAAGGTTCCATTTTTAGGCATAAAAACTCAAGATCAAGTTGAGGTACATACTCAAGGCTTCAAAGCAGAAACAAGGGCTGCTCTTGGAGCTCACAACCAGCTCCAACAAACTGACTACACAAGACCAACGAAAATGCCACAAAGCTTGGCCCTTTCTACATAAAGGAAGCTCCTTGAAGCTTCACAAACCAAGAAGATAACTCTACAACCCCCAACTCAACAAGACAGCACCTCAAGCTCACAACAACAGCATCACAACTCAGAAAAGAACAACAAAGCAGTCCCAAAGCTAGCTCTCACCCTCACCAAGTGTTTAGAAAGAAGGAAAAAGCATTAAAGGTGATAACTTGGCCAAGAAATGAAGGGAAGAGCAATGGAGCACTATTCTGGTCAGCCTCCACCAACAACTCACGCTGGAAATTCTGTTTTCTAGGGCATTGTGCCCTTAGTAAGTGTATATATAGCCACTTAACAATAAAACACGCAGTATTAACTTTAATTTCTACGCTTAGCATTTTAATCCCAAACTTTGGATTCTTAACCTACTTAATTTTACAAGAATTATCATATTTTTATTATATTTTTCGGAGCACCTTTCCAGTACGCGCTTTTCATAGCCAGTATCAGTTTCTGGCACCAGTTCTCATTATTTGGACTTGAAACTCGTTTTACAAGTCCTATATATCATTCTAGTAATTATCATGCACTTATTATAATTTTTCGGGATACTTTTTTGGTACGCATTTATACCGACTAGCAGAACCGGTATCTGCACTTTTCTTCCGAAAAACGACTATCAGCATTCTAAATCACTTACTATAATTATTAGAGCCTCATAATAATTATTAGGGTCAATTATGGAATCATTTCCTAATTTTTCATAATTAATTAATTAAATACCTTATTTAACGGTGCGGGTTCTTACACATTGCACTTATTCAAGAGAGAATTTCTAGACTTAATGGTTATAAAGTGTCTTGTCGAAAAGCCTGGGAGGCCAAACAAAAAGCCATAGTTAAGTTGTTTGGTGATTGGGAATATTCATATGCTTATCTGGAAAGATGGTTAAAGTACATGTTATCATTTGCTAGAGTTTCATTTTACATGATTGATCGACTTCCATACATTATGGACGGTGAGCTAGACAACTCTCATGATATGTTTTATCGTGTTTTTTGGACATTCAAACAATGTAGTGATGCCTTTAAATATGTAAACCTGTTATACAAATTGATGGCACTCGTCTCTATGGTAAATATAAGGGGACAATGTTGATTGCAACCACACAAGATGGTAATAGTCAAGTGCTTCCGCTTGCTTTTGCTATTGTAGAATCAGAGACACTTAGTGATTGGTCATGGTTTCTACAAATGCTACGTTGTCATGTGACTGATATGCAAGGTATATTTCTTATATCAGACCGTCATATAAGCATAAAACAAGCAGTAGCAAACAATCCTAATCTTTGGGGGCTCCATATGCCTATCATGTGTACTGTACCAGACACATTACTAGCAATTTCAACCACAAATTCCATAATATTCAATTGAAGAAGGACTTATTGAATTTAGGTATGATTACATGACTTATTCCATACTGTGTGTTGTGGTAGAACTTAACTTTGTTGTAATTTATGTGTAGGGTGCATAGCTTCTAGGAAACATTTTGATCGATTATTGACGAAATTCTGGGATCGTACACCAGAGATTACTACTTGGAATGATGGTATCTCAAAGGAGAAATAGGTTATTGCATATGACGAATGGGGTAGGCGTTATGGGCATATGACTACTATTTTGCCAGAGGATGTGAAGAAAGTGCTAAAAGGTATCCGAAGTTTGCCGATTACTGCTATTGTGAAATTCACCTACAACAGATGTGTTGAATACTTTGTTACAAGAGCAAGCCATGCTCGTCAGGAAATAGCTGTAGGCAACATATATTGTAAGGTTTTTTTTAGGAGATACAAAATAACCAAGAGGCTGCGTCTACACACATTGTGCGCAGTTGTGACCCTAATGGACACAGGTTTGAGGTTGAAGAGGCTTTTAATTATTTTACACAGACAAGTGGTCATGTTGTTTCAATTAATTTGACCACACCTGATTGTCAATGTGGAAGATTTACTACATTCCACTATCCATGCTCTCATGTTGTTGCAGCGTGCAGGTTTCGAAAGCTTGATTTACATAAATGTGTGGACCTGGTGGACTCACTTCAGAACATTGTCAATGCGTATTCTGCTAAATGGTACCCGATTGAGGATGAAGATTTTATTCCACAATATGAATGTCGCATTTTATGTCCTAACCCTGCATCAGTGCGTCTGAAAGGTAGACCAAGATCAACACGTATAAGGATTGAAATGGACGAGCGAGAGTCGCAAAGATGTAATGTTAAATGTAGCATTTGTAGGCAAGTTGGTCACACAAGGTGTACATGTCCTACACGGGAGTCATCATCCAACCAGTGAGAGAGACTATTTATTTTTCCTATAGTTGTAACGTTTTCCTTGTAGGGTTAAGCATTTTCACTAAGAATTACTAATGTTGATAACAATCGTGGTTCTAATTTTATAAAGCTGTCAACAATGAAAATTGAGTTTCTATAAAAAGTTTAAGCCATAGGATTTTTGTAAGAATCACTTGTGGATATTTTGTAATATCCTGACCTGTGTTTTGTTGTTTACAATAGTTCCGACTCTAAGCCTATAAAGAGCTATATTATTTGCAATATTTATTTATGATGATGTTAACAAATGAATGAGTACACAATCATCCCTGCGTAATTGGCGGCATCATGGTTACACATAAATTCGTTTCACAGGTCTTCCTCTCAGGCGGATATTGCATTTTGGGTTACTTATAATTTTTATATTATTTTCCTAAAAAATTAAAAAAAAAAATTGTAACTTAAATTGCATATTTTTTAGTTATTGAAATTTTAATACCATTACTTTATTATGGGAAAATATTTATCATATCATATAAATATTTCTCCTATCATATAAATATTCCTCATATCATTAAGATTATTTTGCATAATTTAGCACTTCACTCTAATATATATAATACCTCCAAAAACATTTTTCCTTAAATCAACCGCAGGCAAAGTGAAACAATCACGCCAAGGTTCCACCATGGTTTTAACCAAGGTGTCAATAACAAGAGTTTCCTGCATAAAATGGAAACTTAAAATCAACATGAAATATAAGAAGCCACTGGGAAAAAATAGAAAGTTTGAAAAAAAAATCTTGCTATGACAAAGAGCATATAAGATTATGAGGTCAAATAGCAAAACAAATGCCGCCTTTATATTACAATTTCCTCAAAATAAATTCTCTGAAAATACAAAGAACGTTTTGCTTCATCTTCTATTCTTTGATAGAGTTATTGACTAGAAACATAAAAAAATTATATGAACAGTCCTTATACTAAAGCTATATGAATCTGCTAACAAATCTCAATGAACTTAAGCATCAGACTAAAATCTATCGACAGAGAATCAGCTTCAATATCTATAGTGCATGATGATTTTAGAAATTGCAGCTGAACCAAAATTGTATTAATCTTTCGACAACAACGCCATAAATATAAGATAACTTAGTGCACTCAACACACAAAAATGCAACCTTGTTACTTTTCTACAAACATAATATTCAACTTAAGGGAAACACACCAGGCCACTCAGTTGCTGATACAAATGAAAACAAAGGTACTTATTCATCAAGAATTGGTGTAAATAGAAGCTGCAAAATGAATATGAATGATGAATATATTTATAAAAAGAAAAAGGATCAATCCAGTTTCTAAGTAAGAAAAGTAAAAAAGCAAAAACATTACTATAAGATGTCAATTACATAATATCACAATCTGATTTATAATAAAATATACTTCAATGTCCTTAATATGGCTCATATGTGTGTTCCTTACTCAATAACCCACCCTCACATGTCATAATATCATGGGCAATTATAAAATTGAGTTCTGCAATATCAGCGGATGTTACAACGTCCTATGCTAGCCTGCCATAACAAAATAAGCATTAAATTTATGTTCCATCTTCTACTATAAATCCCTAATTCAACTCTAAACATATATCAGAATGTAGCATAGAAATAACAAAACTATATTAGATATGAGGAGGCTATGTCGATAGGATGGATCATTATTAGCAAATCAACATTGCAAGTACTTTGATCACAAAGTCTTATCACCGTGATCATGTATAGGGCACGAACCCTATTATCTGATATTACAGCATGGAAATCGTCGATGACGCACACGCTGATCTGGCTGCCTACGTATCACATATTCTTGGTCCATAGGCATGCTCACATTGTCCTGATCTATAGGCATGGACCCATGGTCCTGCTCCATAGGCATACTCAAAATAAAGTTTGTCAATGTCCTTGATTGTAACATGTTGGTGACTGCTGGTGCTCCTGGCGGTGTGACTGACTCACTAAACTCGGTAAATGATGCAAATGGGAAGGTCAGTGATGCTTGTTCCATCACGATTCCACACCATGGGACCATATAATCAAATGATGGAGCAAACCCGAGCCGATAATCATATGTAGCAGATAATAATGATGGCAAATGATGATCTGCTAGTGAATAATGTGAGACTAGAGAATGATATGCTGACGAATAATGTTGGACTGGTGACTGATGATAAAAAGATTCCTGATGGCAGGAAGATGACACATCATGAGAAGGTGGCTCATGATCTGATGTATATGTATCGTTAGGATAAAAATAAGACTGTGACGGTCCCACAGCTTCAGCATAAAATATACCATGACCCCTAGGAGGAAGATGGGGTAACTCCCATGTAGCATGCTCAATTTGGGGTCTATGAAGAGCTAGCCCATGCCTTTCCTTCCAGGTGTGAGGTATTCGATCACCAACATTAATGGGCTATGATGATAACTGCGTAGGTGCAGATGCTGGCTCACCAAGATATGATACGCGATCATACTCTGCCTGCGTATTGAGCATATGCTCAACAATTATCTGAATCTGATTGTTTGGCTGATGTGTTTGCAGCATGTCATGAACACATTGAAGGCGATTCGTCTGCATAATAATTATATAACGATAGTAATTATTCTTATAAGGAAATAATAAATCTAATAAATAACATCTTTCAACTCACCAATAAACCCACATGACATGCCTTCCGGATGATCCATCATCTAGTGATTCCTCTATACCACACCTTGTAATCTGAGTTAAGCCCTAATATGTGGTCATGTGGATGAGGTGGAGCATTCTGAAATTGAATCATCTCTCTGACTCTATCGTTGTACGAACTGCTACATTTGACGAGGCCAGGGCACCTCGGTCTTTCCCCTCAATGTAAGGTAGTGCACCTCTTACGGCTGTAAATATTGTAGAGGTATATGTTGACGCATCCCAAATTGCCTCATAACACGGTCAGGTTGATGGTACTCTATAATCGAAAAACATATCATTGGTGTGATTGCTCTCCAACGATAACTCAATTCCTGAATATGATCTGGCAAATCAATCTCTGCATATGGAGTCCATATAATCTGCACAAAAATAGCAGTTGAAAAAATTACAATACAAATAAAAATATAAAACAATATACATCATTAAGGAAAATAAGTGGTAAGCACTTTGCAAATACGTGATGCTCGGTCATCTTATCAAACCTCTCTCGATACCAAGATACATCGTGAAAAATATTCTTATGACCAGTCCATCTACATAATATAATATATGTACAATAAATACCACATAATAGACATAAGAATCAAATTTGACATGTCAGATTAACACACCATACACCAATAAGTGTGCTATCGTTAAACTCTGGGAGAGGTGGAATAGTCTCTGGAGCGATGGTAAAAAAATCTAGTCCATGCCCACATCTGTAAAACTACTAATGCACCGAATATTTCAACTCGATCAGGTGAGGTGGCTATGCACATCTCCCGATAAAGGAAAGCCAACACTATCGATCCCCAGCTAAATCGTCCACATGCCTCCAAGTCACTAAGAAAATGTAGATATCGGAGGTGCACCTTACCACCATTGTGGTCTGTAAGTAAAAAGCCTCTCATAAGGTGTAATATGTATGCTCGCGTGAATCAGAGAAGATTCTCTTCATCCTCCATCCGTTCCTCAACATTTGCAAAAATTACATCCAACCATGAAGTCTTAAGAGTACCACTCTTAAAATCAGATCCACTCGGGGTCTTCCCAAGCAGTTGTGGTACCAAAGCTCTCAACTCTCGTGTTTTAGACATGCCAGTAATAGGTTCAACGTTCGTAGGAAGAACTGTGATCATTGCAACATCCTCGAGTGTTATAGTAACCTCTCCTGGAAGCATATGAAATGTATGGGTCTCCGGTCTCCATCGCTCAACTAGAGCAGTGACTAATGCACTATCAATCTGCAAACCATAAAATATTAATTAAAACAAAAAATTATTTTGTTTGATAATTTTTTTGTTATTTAATATATGTAGCATATAAAATACCTCCATACGGCCCATCCGAGCAGTGCCAAGAAAACTAGCACGGCGTAAATAAGGTACAATGGGCTCTGGAATAATATCCAACCCTGCTAGTCGTCCACTTCTGACATTCAGAGATATATAATCTCGTTCCTCCATCCAGACAACCTCTGATTGGTGTCTAGATTGCATGAATAATACTGAATTGTTGCGAGGGCCGGGGTGAAGACGTCTCTTGGAAGAACCCGTACCGTCAATTAAGGGAGTTAATTAATTAATTATGAAAAATTAGGAAATGATTCCATAATTGATCCTAATAATTATTATGAGGCTTAAATAATTATAGAAAGTGGTTAAGAATGCTGAAAGTCGTTTTTCAGAAGAAAAGTGCAGATACCGGTACTGCTAGTCGGTATAAATGTGTACCGAAAAAGTATCCCGGAAAATTATAATAAGAGCATGATAATTCCTAGAATAATATATAAGACTTGTAAAACGAGTTTCAAGTTAAAATAATGAGAACTGGTGCCAGAAACTGATACTGGCTATGAAAAGCGCGTACCGGAAAGGTACTCCGAAAAATATAATAAAAATATTATAATTCTTGTAAAAATGAGTAGGTTAAGAATCCTGAGTTTGGGATTAAAATACTATGCGTAGCAATTAAAGTTAATACTGTGTGTTTAAGGCTTAAGTGGGCTATATATAGCTAGAGGGCACATGATCCTAGGTCATTTGTGCCATCCTACGTGACCCATTTTGCTGGAGTTGCTGCCTTCATCAACCACCGCCTCTCCTTCCTCCTTCTTTGAACCAAAGTGATATCTTTTGCTTGATTTTCTCTCACTTCCCTTGGTAAATGATGCTCACCGGCAAGTGTACCGATTGCACAAGTAATATAATAGTAAGTAAAGTATCGTCTCCACAGGGATTGGGTCGAATATCAATTAATAATTCTTTTCAAGAATGGATGAGTTCAAATGGTTTTGACAAATATTGTCGATTAGTTTGAAATTGAGAACTTAAATTAAAGACTTATTTTTGTAATTTTTGTTTATGAGAAACAGACAATAAAAATAAGAATTGATTTTTCTAAATGTATAAAAAGCATTGTAGCTAGAGCGCACTCATCTTATGATCTCCACTTCTTATTTTGGATTGACTTACAATATTCTTTTATAAAATTACTCGGATAAATTATTATCTAAAAAAATTAGTTAAATCCCAATCCCTTGGCAATTTAACCTTTTAATCTCAATTGGAATCCTAATCCCTTAGCAAACCCCTCATGAAAATTAAGCGATGAACTCAATAATTTAGGCATCCGCAATTCAATACACATATATTCCTAGCATGCATACGAACCGTTATCCTACCCCCTTTCAGGATGAAAACCCCAATATTCCTATTTAGGGTTCTAACCCTCAGACTATTATCAACTATTAGAATGATCAATTCTAATAAAGAAAATATAAATTATGAACAGGGTAGAGATAAAGATAATTATATAAACAAAGAATTATAAATCAATCCAGCGTAAAAAGGGTTCACATAGGGTTCGTGACCCTAACTACAATAAAAAGTAAATTAGCCAAACATAATCATGGCTAAAAATCCAATATTCAATGAAAGCATAAAATTAAAGAGAAAGAAAGAAGAAGAAGAACTTGCTCTTCAGAATCCTCTCGGAGCTCCTCCGTCGTCTCTCTCAGTAGAATAGGTCTAAATCCCTAATTCTGTCATGAGGATCCTATTTATAAGTCTCTTCTATTTTTCCAAAATTTCCCTCACACAGCACGGTATAATTTCCCGCAAACCGGCGCCAGTTGGCGCCGGTGTGGCGCTGCTTCGCGCCACGTCTCTGTCTCAATTTAGAAAAGTCGGGACAACTTTTACGTAACTTGGTGCCAGTTGGCGCCATCTTGTTCAACCTTGGCGCCACTTGGCGTCATTCCAATTTCTTCAACAAAGTGTGGCCCCACTTTGCTTCACTTGGGCGCTGGTTGGCTTGATAAGTGTTGGCGTGGAAATTTCTCTTCACATTTGTTCAATTTGGCGCCACTTAGCATGGGTTTGGCGCTAAGTGGCGCCACTTCCCTGTGTCTATTTTCCTTCACCAATTTGGGCGCTACATGGCGCCATGTTTCTTCATGTCTGGCGCCACTTCCAAATTACCGCTGTGAAGTTCGTAAACTGGCGCGGTTGGGCATCGTTTTGGCGCCAACTTGCGCCAAGTCTCTGTCTGTTGTACTGTGCAACCTTTCCAATCCGGAGCTAGTCTGCTTCAACAGGCTTTTTTTATAATTTTTTAATTTTCATTTCTTTTTCCTGTAAAAACACAATCAATAAGTGAGAAATATTATTGAAAAGAAAGAATCAATATAATTAGCAAATATGTATTTAAGTTGCTCTTTTATAACTCCATTCTTATCAATTTTAACACAGAAAAATCCACTTGCCAGAGGCACATCTGTAAACACTAGTAAGCATCTTTGTGAGGGGAAGAGGTAACCTTTTCTGAGTTGTGGCCTCTGTTTTGGTTGGGTTTTGAGGGCTGGTTTGGGAGTTGAGTGGTGGAAGCCATTGTCATGGCATTGTGAGGTTCAAGGAGTGACCTTTGGGTGCAAGAAGGTTGGTCCATTTTCGTACTCCTTCTTGGTCTGAGTTTGAGGAGCTGTTGGCGAGCTCCAAGAGTCTTCCATTCTGAGTTTGAAGCTTTGGGTAAGTTGTACCACCTTTTTTCTTGAGTTTTTATGCTTAAAGGAGATGTCTTGGTATGTTTAACGAGTTAAACATGTAACCAACAGTTGTACGAACCTTAATGTACCTAAAAACGCATGCTTTAACGTGTATAAGTGTTAAAAATGGAACCTTGGAAGGATATATTCGCGAAATGCAGAAACTGTATTCTGTCGCTAAATATCCAGATATTTGATCGTGAAATATCCGGATATTGATATCCGGATACGGGGATCTGGATATCCGGATATTGATATGTGAATATTGCCAGAGAGATATTCGGATATTGGATATCCGGATATGCCCCCGACGAATATCCAGATATTCTGGAATTTCGAAGAACAGTAGCTGCATTGTTCATACAGTAGGCTATTGGGGGTTTGTGGACCCTAGATTGATGAAGTTGAACTTCTATTTTAATTGAACTAAGTCAGAATCAAGTGATTAAGAGCTTGTGACTTTGTGTGAGCCTTAAGACGTAAAATGTAAAAGGAAAGGCGTTGCCTTTATATTGCATGCTTGTAGAGTTATATATTGATATAATTATTGGTCCAAACATATTGTGATTGTACTGTTTGTAAATGTTGAGCTGTGAGGACTCTTGGCTGGGATAGCTAGCTTGCAAGGTAAGCTTTCGTGTCCTCGGTTTAGCCATGTTGTGGTTCCACCATGTCCCATGGGGGTATGGTTATATGCATGCTGTGTTACATGTTTTTGATGTTTTGGAAATGTTGTTGAGCTGTTATATTCTAGTGCCTTTATGATATGCATGTGGTGTTCCACCTATACATTAAACCTGAGTATGTAGTACATACAATATGGTGAGGTTGTGGGTGAGGTGCAAGCGGTGTTCCTTGTACTATCTGTAGGTAATAGATGTATTCCTGCATTTCTCTGGCCAGTAGAATAGTTATAACGCACATGTCATGAATATATGTTGCACTGCATTGAGTTTTGGAACTTATATTGAATTATTGCCTTTGGAACTTATATTGCACAGGTAAGTGAGCTTGGGGTGGAAGATCCTTGAGGACCTCTTGTCTTACTGAGATTTCTGGTTTAGAGATCTCACCCCACGTTTGGGGAATGCTTATTTCAGGATCAGGTAATGCGGGGGTTGAGACCTCTAGTGGCAGAAGGTCAGAGCTTAGCTGATAGATGTTACATGTTTATGTTGCTTATGATGATATGCTGCTATGATTGAATGTTGGATCCTATTTACTGTCTTATGCTTTTAGCTTCAGTTTATGGATTTCTCTGTTGAGACTCTGTTGGTTATGCTGTTGATTTGGTGAGCATGGGGATTGTCCATGCCACATAGACTTGATTATGTCTTGTTTTATGTTGAAGTTGTATTAATGTATCAGGATTATTGTCTGAACTACGTGTAGTGGATCCGTGACATAGATACTCACTTTATCTATATTATGAGTTATTTTAGTTAGATGTCTTTATGCAATTTACATACAGGCGATATTTTATGAAATTGATTAAGTAATCAACTTGGCTAAGTATAATGACGTCATAATTAAAAAGAAAAAGATATTCCGCATTTTTAATTAAGCGCAGCTTAATACGATGATATGTTAACAAACCGGGTATACACGGGGTATTACATTTTATGGTATTAGAGCCTGGTTCTAGGGAAAAGCCTGTATATATTGCAATGATTAAGATGTTTGGTTGTGTTTGTCTTGTGTGTTGTTCTGTTGGTTTTTATTGTGATGATGCATATGTGATCACATTGCGTGGGCCTGATCAACTCATAATTTGTGTAACTTGTGCAGAGTCATGGTAGGATCCAGGAGAACACGTGAGATTGCCGAGGGTCAACCCGACCCAATCCTGACTGCATTGGCTGAGATGCAGGAGGCCACTAGATTGGCCAACGTGGCAATGATGGACGCTGTTAGAGAAGCAAACCAGAAGACCACGGAGGATGCTCCTGAGGCGAACCGGCTGGCGAACATGACTATGATGAGGGTCATATTGGAGGAGATGAAAGTTGGTCCTGCTATTGGTCAGTTCCCACCGCCACCACCTCCACCGTCACCACCACTGCCGCCTCCACCTAGTGTTCAGGATGAGACCCTGAGTCACATTGGTAGTGCTACTCATGTCACTAGGGTGTTGGAACCCTTTGTGGAGCCTGTTGAGGACCGTGATACGATGGATCGCCGACTGAATGCTTTCCGTAAGCATAAGCCACCTACCTTTGATGGGTCTTATGACCCTATTGCTGCGGCGCGATGGCTACAGACGCTGGACAAGATCTTCCGAGTCATGCAGTGTACGGATACGCAGAAGCTGGTGTTCGCTACTTATATGCTGGAGGGTGATGCCCATGAGTGGTGGACGAACACTTCTCATGTTTACGAGATGCAGGGCCATGTGATGACGTGGCCATTATTTGAGGATTGTTTTCTGGGTCACTACTTCCCTTATGACGCACATGAGAGGAAGCAGGGGGAGTTTGACAAGTTGGTTCAAGGCTTGTTGTCTGTTGACGAGTACCTGGCCCAGTTTAATCAGCTGGTGAAGTTTGCACACTTCCGGATGACGAGGCCTACTCCGACATTCTTGGCTGCTAAGTTCCGCATGGGACTTAATGAGGATATTGCTGGTTACCTTGCTGGTTCTGCTTTGAGAGACTTTGGGACACTGGTACAGCAGTGTCGAGATATTGAGGACTTCTACAGCTCGAGTAAGGCCAAGAGGGCCAAGGTTGCTGAGGCGACGAAGGTAGCTAGTAGTTCCACTTCTTGGAGAGACAGAAAGTTTGGGAACAAGGGCAAGGGAAAGCAGATGGCGGCTCGGCAAGTGCCAAATCAGTTTAAGAGGACTTCTGCTCAGGGGAGTGCAACGAGACCTTCTGCTCCCAAGTGTTCTACCGGCCAGTTGATTTGTTTCCAGTGTGGCAAGGAGGGCCACTTCTCCAAAGATTGTTCGTCGTCGACGGCGAGAGCTACTGCAGTTCAGGCAATGCCACTTCAGATGGTTCCCCTTCCACCTACTTCGGCACCGGCAGTGCCACCGTCTTCTGGGCGTGTTTATACCCTGGATCGTCAGCAGTCGGACCGAGCTCCGAACCTAGTCAGAGGTACTGTTACTATTGGTGCATCATTTGTTGATGTCTTGTTTGACTCTGGGGCTACGCATTCTTTTGTTGCAACCTCGATTGCTGTTGGGATTGAGTTGCCCATGTCTGTGCTTTCTCCACCGTTGCGGGTGACTACCGCCACCGGAGAAAAGTGTTATTCTACCACTGTACATTGAGATGTCGTGTTTCAGTGGGATGGCCGTGAGTTCTCGGTAGATCTGATAGAATTGCCGATGGCCAACTTGGAGGTTATTCTGGGCATGGATTGGTTGTCCAAGAACTGTGCATTGATTGATTGTTGTGCCAAGCGTGTGGTGATGTCTCCGTGTGATTCCACAGCCAGTTCCTCGCCGTACATTTCTTTGCTGCAGGCTAGAGAGCCTTGAGAGCTGGGGCATTTGGATATGTCATGTTGGGAGGTTTGGTGAGTGGGACACAGGAGGATATTACTGGCATTCCTGTGGTGAGGGAATTCCTCGAGGTGTTTCCTGAGGAGATTCTTGAGTTTCCGCCACGGAGGGAGATAGAGTTCTCCATTGATCTGTTGCCTGGTGTGGGGCCTATTTCATTAGCTCCATACCAGATGTCGACACCGGAGTTGGCAGAACTGAAGAAACATATTGAGGATCTTTCAGCGAAAGATTTCATTCGACCAAGTGTGTCTCCTTGGGGAGCACCGGTCATCTTTGTGAAGAAGAAGGACGGGACAATGTGATTGTGCACCGACTACAGGCAGCTGAACAAGGTGACGATCAAGAACAAGTATCCCCTTCCTCAGATTGATGATTTGTTGGATCAGCTCAGGGGTGCTTGCGTGTATTTGAAGATTGATCTCTGGTCCGGATACCATTAGATTCGGGTGAAGCCGGAGGATGTCCCTAAGACCGCATTTCGTTCGAGATACGGTCATTTTGAGTATTTGGTGATTCCGTTTGGACTCACCAATGCACCTGTTGTGTTCATAGTTTACATGAACAGGATTTTCCAGCCGTATATGGATCAGTTTGTGATCGTCTTTATTGATGACATTCCAATTTACTCCAAGACTGAGGAGGAGCATATAGAGCATTTGAGAATTGTTCTGCAAGTGCTGAAGGAGAAGAAGTTGTATGCGAAACCTTCAAAGTGTGAGTTTTGGCTTAAGTCTGTGAAGTTTCTTGGGCATATTATTTCTGCTGAAGGAGTTGCAGTGGATCCGAACAAGATCGAGGCCGTGCTGGATTGGGAAAGGCCCAAGACAATTACGGAAGTGAGGAGCTTTCTGGGTTTGGCAGGTTACTATCGGAGGTTCATCAAGGGTTTCTCCACGATGGTTCTCCCTTTGACTCGTCTTACCCGAAAGAAGACTCCATTTGTGTGGACTCACGAGTGTGAGGTTTGTTTTCAGGAGTTGAAGGAGAGACTAACTATTGCTCCTGTGTTGGTCCTTCCTGATCCTGCGCTCGAGATTGTGCTTTACACTGACGCCTCCTGGAAGGGGCTAGGTTGTGTGTTGATGCAGTTGGGCAAAGTGAGTGCCTATGCTTCGAGATAGCTGAAGCCTCATGAGGAGAACTACCCTACTCTTGACTTGGAGTTTGCTGCTATTGTGTTTGCTTTCAAGATTTGGAGGCATTATCTTTTTTGTTTGAAGTTTGTGGTGTTCAGTGACCACAAGAGTTTGAAGTAGCTTTTTGACCAGAAAATGATGAACATGAGGCAGAGGAGATGGATGGAGTTCCTAGAGGATTACGACTTCGAGTTGAGGTACCATCCTGGCAAGGCCAATGTGGTAGCTGATGCTTTGAGCCGGAAACCCGGGAGCTCATCCAGTTTGTTACTTTGCAATTTTGATGTGGTTGAGAAGTTCCGAAACTGGCAGTGACCGCTCTGTGTGGGAGTGCACTTTTCGAGATGGAAGCAGCAGACGTTGTGAATGAGCTGTTAGAAAAGATCAAAGAGGCACAAGTTCAGAGAGAATGTCTGGATTATGTGAAGAACCAAGACGGTGTGTCTTGGAATGAAGATGGACTTCTTTTGTTTCAGCAGAGGATCGTGGTTCCTCGAGGTCCGTTGAACGTAGAGGTTATGGCAGAGGCCCATAAGGGCCAGTTTTCTATCCACCCTGGTGCTACCAAGATGTATCAAGACTTGAAGAAGAATTTCTGGTGGCCGGGCATGAAGAAGATGTTGCCGTTTTTGTGTCTAAGTGTTTGATTTGCCAGAAGGTAAAGATCGAGCATCAGAAACCGTCCGGTGAGCTTCAACCTCTTGAAGTACCACAGTGGAAGTGAGAAAGTATTTCCATGGACTTCGTGGTGGGATTGCCTAAGACTCAGGCGAGTTGTGACTCTATTTGGGTCATTGTGGACAGACTGACGAAGTCTGCCCATTTTCTTCCAGTGAAGGTGAGCTTCACTACAGAGCAGTTTGCCAAGATTTATGTTCGCGAGATTGTGAGGCTTCATGGGGTGCCCGATAGTATCATCAGTGATAGGGACTCGAAGTTCACATCTCGGTTCTGGGAGGCGCTGCAGGAGGCTTTTGGTACGCTGTTGAGATTGAGTACCGCCTATCACCCTCTGACTGATGGACAGACTGAGAGGACCATCCAGACCTTGGAGGACATGTTGCGGGCTTGCACGTTGGAGCAGGGTTCGGCATGGGATAGGTACCTTTCGTTTGTTGAGTTTTCGTACAACAACAACTTTCATGCTAGCCCGGGCATGGCGCCCTACGAAGCACTGTATGGTAGGAGGTGTCGGACTCCTACCTGTTGGTCTGAGGTTGGAGACAAGGAGCTTTTTGGCTTGGAATTTGTCCAAGATACCACCCAACAGACCCAGATGATCAGAGAAAAGTTGAAGCAGGCGCAGAATCGCCAGAAGAGCTACTATAATGTCAAGCATCGTCCACTGGAGTTTAATGAGGGTGAGCACGTGTTAGTGAAACTTTCACCTGTTACCACTGTTGGTCGGGCACTCGGAGTGAGGAAGTTGAGCCCGCGATATATTGGGCCATACTAGATCCTTGGTAGAGTAGGACCAGTGGCCTACCGGCTTGCCTTGCCTCCGAACTTGGCCAACATCCACGACGTGTTTCACGTGTCTCAGCTTCGGAAGTACATAGCAGATCCTTTGCACTTGGTGCAACCTGATGATGTGGAGGTTCGGGATAACCTAAAGACTCCCGTCGGACCACTAAAGATTCTCGATCGTGGCGAGAAGCAGCTGAGGAGCAAAACCATTCTGATGGTCAAAGTGCAGTGGACTGGAAGAACTCCTGAGGAGTGTACTTGGGAGCGAGAGGACGAGCTTCTCTGGCAGTACCCCGAGTTTCGAGACATGTATGTTTTCTGATTTTAAGGACAAAATCCTATAAAGGTGGGGTGAATGTAAGAACCTGCACCGTTAATTAAGGAAATTAATTAATTATATATGAGAATTAGGAAATAATTCCATAATTGACCCTTATAATTATATTGAGGCTTAAATAAGTATGATAAGTGTTTAAGAATGCTGAAAGTCGCTTTTCGGAGGAAAAATGCAGATACCGGTTCTGCTAGTCGGTATAAATGCATACCGAAAAAGTATCCCGGAAAATTATAATAAGTGCATGATAAAGCCTAGAATAATATTTAGGACTTGTAAAACGAGTTTTAGGTTAAAACAATGAGAACTGGTGCCAGAAACTGATACCAGCTATGGAAAGCACGTACCGGAAAGGTGCTCCGAAAAATAAAATAAAAATTTGATAATTCTTGTAAAATTGAGTAGGTTAAGAATCTGAAGTTTGGGATTAAAATGCTAAGCGTAGCTATTAAAGCTAATACATTGTGGTTAGTGTTAAGTGGACCTATATAAGCCTAAGGGCACAAAACCCTAGGCCATACTCAGCCTCTACGTGAGTCTTTTTGTTGATTTCTCTCCAGCCTTCTCTTCTTCTCTTGAAAGTCTTGGCCTTTGCTCATGAAAAGGGACCAAGAAGCCATCTTTGTTGTGAGTCTTCTTCTTGAGAGTTGTAAACACTAAGCTGTGAGCATTGTGAGGGGGTGGTGGAGCATTTTGAGTTTATGCTTGCTGATTGTGGGACGTTTTTGGGGCTGTTTGTTCTGAGTTTGGGTTGTATGACCTTGTTCTTGGCTTCTTGAGCTTCAAGAAGCAGCCTTTTGGCACAAAGGGACAAGCTTGAAGTGTATTTTTGTAGCCTTGTGAAGTCAGAACCTTGGGGTTGCATTGGAGGCTTCCTTTCTTCTTCATTTTCGGAGTTTAGAGCTCTTGAGGTGAGCCATGATCACCTAAGTGTCATTTTGAGGCCTATAGCTTGTTTAATCAATTAAAAAGAGGAACTTTAACCATTTGAGTAAAGGAATGTGTTTTTGGGTTTATAACATGTTGGTGGTTATCTGTTTAGAGAGTCATTGGACTCCTAATCGCTTTTGGACCTTTAAATTTGGGGTTATGCAGAAGTTGGCTCGAATTTCTGCATTCTGTTGAAGAAGTATTCGAATACTTTTTGTGTAGTATTCGAATACTTGTTCATGGTAGTCGAATACTCCTTGCAGGAGTATTGAGATACTTTTCTGGGAAGAAAAGTATTCGGATACCTTTGAAGAAGTATTCGAATACTGGAAAGTATTCGAATACAGTAAGATTTAGTATTCAGATACTTGGGTATTTGGATACTGGGGGGAAAGTATTCGGATACTTGATAGTATTCGAATACTTTAATGAAAGTAATCAAATACTTTCTGGAGACAGGGAGTATTCGAATACTCATCGAGGAGTATTCGAATACCTCCTGCAGAAAATGCATAAAATGACTTAAAATGAGATGGAAAGCTTTAATCACTTAATGTAACCTTGATAGATGGTTATTGATGATTACTTACTGTATAAACAGATTGTGATTGTACTGTTTGCGGGCTTTGAGCTAGTGTGGACTCTTGGCTTGGATAGTTAGCTTGCAAGGTAAGCTTTCGTGTCCTCAGTTTAGCCATGTTGTGGTTCCACCATGTCCCATGGGGGTATGGTTATATGCATGCTGTGTTACATGCTTTTGATGTTTTAGAAATGCTATTGAGCTGTTATATGCTAGTGCCTTGTTGATATGCATGTGGTGTTCCACCTATACGGTAAGCCTGAGTATGTAGTACATACAATATGGTGAGGCTGTGGGTGAGGTGCAAGCAGTGTTCCTTGTACTATCTGTAGGTAATATACGTATTCCTGCATTTCTCTGGCCAGTAGAATAGTATTGACACACATGGCATGAATATCTGTTGCACTGCATAGTTTTGAAACTTATATTGGAAATTACTGCTTTTGAACTTATATTACATATGTAAGTGAGTTTGAGGAGGAAAATAATTGAGGACCCCTTGTTTTACTGAGATTTCTGGATTAGAGATCTCACCCCACGTTTGGGGGAATGCTTATTTCAAGTTCAGGTAATGCGGGGGTTGAGACCTCTAGTGGCAGGAGGCCAGAGCTTGGCTGATAGATGTTACATGTTTATGCTGCTTATGCTGATATGTTGTTATGATTGGATGTGGATCTTATCTACTGTCTTATGCTTTTAGCTTCGGTTTATGGATTTCTCTGTTGAGACTCTGTTGGTTCTGCTGTTGATTTGGTGAGCATGGGGATTGTCCATGCCACATAGACTTGATTATATCTTGTTTTATGTTGGAGTTGTATTAATGTATCAGGATTATTGTCCGGACTACGTGTAGTGAATCCGTGACATAGATACTCACTTTATCTATATTATAAGGTATTTCAGTTAAGTGTCTTTTTGCAATTTACATACAAGCGATATTTTATGAAATTGATTAAGTAATCAACTTGGCTAAGTATAATGACGTCATAATTGAAAAGAAAAAGATATTCCGCATTTTTAATTAAGCGCAGTTTAATACGATGATATGTTAACAACCGGGTATACATGGGGTGTTACAACACGCATGCACGGGCCTTGGGCTCTACTTTCTGCCTTCTCACACATTTCTTCAAGTGCGTCAATCACAAATCGTGCGATCCTCATTGCTGCAATGATTATCCACGCTCCACAGCTCCACTCTTGCACCTCACCACCAAATCGTAATTGCCTCTAGCTCACCACTTAGTTGAGATAATATTTTGTTGAAAAATGGATTTAACTTGGGTTACGTTTTTGTGGATTAATGGGTTCGAGCATACTTTTTGGGAAGGCTTGTGGTTTGATTTGTAAAGAAAAATCAAGATGGAAAGATGGTCAGTGTGAACTGATGGCTAGTGTGAGGAGTGGTTCAAAGGTGCTTCCAATGAGAGAAAAGGGCTAGGGTTCGATGATGCATGTGAGAATGAGAGAAAGAGTTCAGGATTCCATTAGTTATAATACTAATTATGGACTAGGTTGAGCCACGTCTACCACTCAGCTTATCTTTTCTTCCTTCTTCTGGCTTTACCCTTTGGCCATTGCTTAAGTGGACTTGTTTCCCAAATGCAAAACTTTTGGGCTGTAAAAACTTGAAATGCCAAAATTATAACCCATTACTTCTAGTTTACCCAAAATATTAAACTTAATTGAAAAAGGGTTGAAATTAGCATTCAATGCCTTTCTTTTTATCTTTTAAGCACAACAAGTATTGTTTTAAGTCTCAATTAAGAGACTTATCACACACCTAAAAATGTGTGAGATCCATATTTTTTTTCCCTTAAAGGCCTATATGGCCTTATACACTTTTATATGTGTCTAAGAGATAAAAATTATTTCCTATAACACAAGAGACATTAAATCCATATGTATATTACCAAAATTTTAAACCAAACCTCAAACGTTTTATGCAGTTTTCCATGCATTCATGATGCATCTCCAACACAACGAAACCAACTTATCTGCATAGCTTCGATCTTTTTTTTTTTTCAAATAAAAAAAAATCTTAATATTATTATTAGTTTTTTTTTTTGTGAACCATAAGTATCCTCAACAATATGCAATCTTGTTCGTGGCATGTCCAAGATTTTCGAAGATGGTACTGGAAAATATCGAATACATGTTCTTATCATCACCTACTCAACTCTCATGCACCAACTGAGCTATCATTATTTGATAAATCCAAACATTATTAATGCACCTAAATATCTGTAACTTATGCCGCCATTCATAAATCAAATTCAGAGGGAAGCGGCTCACATAATCTATATAAAAAAAAGGGAAAAAGAAGTATAATGTTGTAGGAAAATATTTAGGTAATGTTATAGAGATAGAGATGGTGGGACCCACCCTTGTTTTCAAAAACCAAAAAAATAAACAAGTGTGGGTCCCACCATCTCTATCTCTATAACATTACCTAAACATTTTCCTACAACATTATACTTCTATTTCCCATAAAAAAATTAATGCATCAGTAGATACAATTACCTCATGCAATCTAAAAATAGGTTAGGAAAAAAAAGCATAATATTTTAAAAAATTTACTTTCCTCTTATATCATAAATTTTATTAAAATATCCTTTATTTTTTTTCTAATCCTAAAAGAAATTTATTTTAATAATGCAGGAGATAATTAAAAGAACATGTAAAAGAAAAGTAATTACTATTATCAATATATAAATCTATAAAAAAAATAGAGTTTTTTGTCGTCTAATAATTTTAAAATTACGTCATTATGAGAATTGGAAGAATTAATAAAAGATATTTTGATAAATTTATAAATTAAAAGCAAATAAAATTTTTAAAATACTTTTTATTAATTTCTCTAATCTCAAAACAACGTGATTCTCTGGAGATAATTTAATTCCCACTGAAAAACAATAAACCAAAAAAATATCTGTACGAAATCTTTGACTTGATTTCTGGTTTTTGCTATTGGGTATACATTTCCAAGCAAACGCCATTCAGAAAGAGCCGCCAGGTAAACGGCAAGGAAAATTGTTTTTTAGGTAAGAAATTTCTTTTTTGGTAGGTACTATTAAATTTATATTATCTTAGTTATGATATTAAAAATATAATCGATGTACAAACTAGCAATGTTTCTTATAAAAGTAATAAGTTGGTTGTTATCAAAAAAAAAAAAAAAAAGTAATAAGTTGGTAATAATACGTAATAATAGTACAAAGTGCTTTATTATGAGAGCAGTTGATCAGAATTATTTTTAGTGTTTTTTTTTTTGTATGCATTTTTAGTGTTTTTAAAATAGGAGATTCTTCTCATTTTATACGAATATTAATATATCATTAAAATATATATCATATTAACAATATATATTATAAAAAATATCGTCAAAAAATGAAACAGTTATAATCTATATAATCAATATGGTACATATTTAATAATATAAAGAAAATTTTCTATTCTTCAAACAAACACTAAGAATTGATCAGTGCACTAAAATTTCTATTCTGTCACACATGTCAGATGTGCTGACTTCAATCACGACAAACCTAGCCCCAACTGTCAATTACACAAAGAGCAAAAATGAGGAATTGGTTTGTTTTCTTATTTGTTAAAAATTATCGGTATTTTAAATAATTTTATATATTTATCAATTACTAATTTTATGAATCAGACTCTAAATTTTTATTTAAATAACTAATTAATATTAGATAATTCATAAAAATACCAATACTGAAAAACATACCATAATAACATCCAATCAACAAAACAAGCTAATAAAGAAAGCAATTTTTTTCCATAAGAGAGCGGTGTAATTTTAATAAATCTTCAAAAAAGTTAGCATATGCCTAATTAGGGGTGTAAATGGACTGGGCTGGGCTTTGGCCTTCCTGGCTCAAGCTTACGTAAAAAAGAATTCAGCCTATCTGGCCTACTGGTCTATTAAAGGCTTTATTTGTAGGCCAAGCCCGACCCATTTTAAAAAATAAGAAAGTCTGACATGGCCTACAGGCCTCGTAGGCCTACCACTGTAGATACTAAGCAAAAAAAATAATTGTATAGAACAAAGAAAGTTCCATTCATGCATGCACTAGTACTTCTCATAAGAAAAAAATGACAAACAAGAAAGAGTCAACATAATACCGCAGCTCTAGAATGTATATCATAGAGGAATAGAGTCAAAGAAATGGGGAAAATAAGAAAAATATAATTACTGGATGCTGAAATAAAGTCTACAAGAGAATGTCATTCATCTAAAAATCTTTAAACCACCAACAAGACAAGGGAAAGAAGAGTATTATTGAAAGATCTTCATCAGTAACATCATAATCCAGCAAGGTACCCATTGCTTCATGGTATTAAGCTGCAACAACATGTAAAATTTGGAGACATTAGACAAGTTTTTCTTTCATAAAATAAAACCAACAAAAAGTAAAAGACGAAGCCGAGAGTGAGAAGCGGCGGTGCACATAAAAATTAGGGTTGATATTGGTACTTTGCCACATAAAATAAAAATTATTTTATTATTTTATTTTAATAAATTAAATAGGCCAGCCTACAAGGCTGTAGGTCGGGCTTGACAAAATTGGCCTATGGCCTATTTGTTATAAAAGCTTTTTTATAAGCCTAAGCCTACTCTATTTTTCTGAAAGGCCGGGCTTAATATAGGCCGGGCTGTAGGCTGGGCTGGGCTAGCCTGACCCATTTACACCCCTATGCCTAATAGAATATCAATGCTACCAAATAGTGGTAACTTAGAAGCAAGGGAGCTAAATAGTGAAAATGAAAGAGATTGGGTTCAATCCTTACATGCTATCTTTAAGAGAGATTTAAATATCTTAATCCTTGACTTGTTCGCCCTCCAAATTAGTCTCATAAGTGATTCAAAGAGATAAAACTTATGAGTAGGGGTGAAACTGGGCCGGGTCGGCCTACGGGGGCCTCTGGCTCGGCCTACATCAGGCTAGACCTGACCTAGTATATTTCGTAAAACAGGCTGGATTTAGGCCTTGAAAAAGCTTGTTTAATAAAAAGGCCTAGGCTCACTTTCACAATGCCTGGCCTATAAACCTATATTGTACTATTTATTTCAAATAAAATAAAATAGAATATGTATGTCTTGAAGAAAAAACAAAAGATATAAATTTAATCAATTACAATTATTTATAACTTAATTATATTCGATTATATTTTAATATAAATTTGACTTTATTTCTTATGTAAGAAGAATCAACATCTCAACATGTTAGATTGTGTATATAAATATATTAAAAGGTTTTTGGGGGAGGTTATACTTACTATAAGCATTATGATATGTTTGCTCGATTCATGTAGTTATTTTAATTTACATAGTATGAATTTATTTGTTGGATCTGATGAAATATATGTTATTTAGTTTAAGCATTTTGCTTTTGAGAGTGACTTAAATGCAGATTGCATAAGTTTTGTTGTGATTCATGATTCTGTTTGGACGTTGAAATTATGATTTTTGGTTTAGCAACAGAATTTGAGTATTTTGTAAAGTTGGTTCATGGTTCTGCTTGGAAGTTAAAAATTAATAGGCTAACGAGCTAGTCCAGGTCATTTGTTTTTTTATAAACGGGTCAAGCCAGACTAACAGTTAAACTCATACTAGGCTTGGGATAGGCCAAATTGAAATTTTATTATGTAAGCTTGGACTTTTCGGGACAAAACTTGGCTCAGCCCAGTTCACTTTCACCCCTACTTATGAGTATACAGGGAGAGCAAACTCACCTCAAAGAAATAATTAAGGTTTGATAATTTAAAAAAAAATCAATCCTTAACTCCACCTAAACATTTTAATATAATAAAAAAGATAAAACAAATTAATAAAAGCCCAACTGCCTTCTGGTCTCAAGATGATTTTGACCGCCGTTTGATTTGATTGGTTTAGTTAGTCAAAGTAATAATGTGAAATAAAATCAATAAACTCAAACACAATCATGACTTAAAAAAATATTTACATTTACATTTTTTTTTTTGCAGATATACATTTATGTTAATTTTGTATATTAAATAAGTATAAGGTAAACTCTCTCTTTTTTTAATTTTTACACTAAGTTTTCCAACCAAAATTTAATTAACAATTGGTTTTTTTTTTTTTTTACCATTTTGTCTAAATTATATATACTAATTTAGACAAAATTGGAAGCAGTTACCATCAAACGACAAGATAATCAACAACCACCTACCTACCTAATTACAAGAATTTTCATAGAGTTCCCCGGTGATTTCTCTCTAGAAGTCCTTCCATAATCACTTTCTTCTTGTGCAACTTCGAATCCAAATCCACATCGTTAATTGATTTGGTATTGGGATCATCGTCGTCGTTTACCGTAGCACTCTTCCTAAAACGCGGGATAAAATACAACCACGCGGAAGTGCAGAGGATGGCACAGAAACGACCCCAAAATATCATTATCACCAAAGTCACCACAACAACGGACATGCCAACCAGAGTGTCGTTCGACCTCCCCCTCGTCCTTTTAGATGTCGTTTGGTTTTTTTGCATTGACGACGACACCGCCCGCACCTGCCGTTTTGGTTGTGCTGGAGAAGCCCTACCTTGTTGACGCGTGTCCTCTACGCTGTTCGCACCATGCCTTGTCTGAAACAAAGATAATAACACAATTCGGTGAACTAATTGGAACTGAATTTGCTAACTTGCGCCGGGGGTTGATTATGCGCATACCTGTGATGGCGTGTGATAGGGTGTGACGGGGAGCACCGATGGTTGCTGAGCTGTCGGTGGAGGATTGGATGCCGGAGATTGATGTTTATGATGAGGGGTTGACTTTGACTTCAACTTGTAATCATGAGCTTTAACAGAGAGCGAGGCTTCAAGCGGCACCGTTTTGGAGGCTGAGTTTTTATTGAATCGAATCCTTGTCCATGAAAACCAACTAGTTTTCTTTTGTTTTGGGATAGGATCATAGTTCTCTTTTTTGGGTAGAGGGGATCCAAAGCAACATAGAAATATAGAGGTTTTTGGTTTTGAGTATTTGGTACTTGGTTTTTTGGATTTTGCCATGGAAGCGAGGGTTAGAGACTAGGAGAATGGGATGAACATGATTATTATGATTTTGATTATGATGAGGAAGGATTTTTGAGACTGGAATGGTTGGCTTAGTCTCTAGTGATGATGTTGTTATTGAAAGCATGATTAATAAAATATTGTTATGGGAAATGGTATTGGTTTCGTAGAATGTATTTTGTTTGATTTATAAAGTTTTGGTTTGGAGGGAAGACTTGGACTTTGTCCTTTCAGTCCAAATCTTCCGCGTTTACAACTATCTCACGTTTCTTCACTGCCCTCATTCTCTATTGCCAATGCAATTTTTATTATGGTGGTTTTTTTTAAGGTGCTTTTGTCTACGTGCATGCCTTGTTGCTTAATACATACATATGTATATACAATGATATACCTAATATATATATATATATATATATATATATATAGATTTTATAATTCTCATGTTGAAGGAGAATTGGAATATCATGTTGTAGAGATAAAAAGCATGTGAGACCCATGTGTTAGAAAAAATTATATGTAGGACCCATGTCAGTACGGAAATCGAAGGGTGTGTAGGAAAATTGTAATTCTCATGTTAAATGAGAATTATAAAACCCTATATATATATATATATATATATATATATATAATGAAAGAATTAATATTTCTCATGTTTCAAGAGATAGTTCTATTTTCTAAACACATATTATAATTTTATTTTCTACACACATATTAAAGTGTGTGGAGCCATATAAAGAAAAGAGAAAAAACAAAATTATGAGCCCCACATATTTTTATATGTGTGTAGAAGATAAAATTATTTCATACAATATAAGAAACATTAATTAAATAAAACAATTAGCCAAGAAGTATAGAAAAGAAAGAATGGCACTATTCACGGGGGAGCCACATGAGGGTAAAACCAAGTAGATGTAGTTAGTTACATTTAGGCTTGACGAGAAAGAAGAAATCATTTGTTTTATGTGTACATAGATGTTAGGGTTATTCTGTAGTATTTGTAAACAGTGGGGAGTGAATATTTGAATCGAGGACCACATATCATGTTTTTACTAATTATTGCTGTTTTCATATTATGTGTGCTTTGTGTATGTACGAGGTTTTTAACATTCCAATATAGCATCAAATGCTAGAAACTCAGTTAATGCATGAAAACTGAGCAATGAGAGCTGAACAGGTGGGGGTGAGAGCATGTATTCGATCCTCTCTAGTATTATCTTTGAGAGAGATTTATAGTTTTAATCTTGAATCCGTCCCGAACAAGATTGCATCCGGTGAAAGATACTTGTGATTTATAAAAAAAAAAAAAAATTCAAATTAATATAGCTTGTCAAGCTAGGATTTTAAAATTTTGAGCGTTTTTTTTTTTTGTCTGCTTTCCCTAGGAAGAAAATAAGTTATAATGGACTATATCTAATCTCTAAATTTTGCATTTATAATTGTAGTTTTGTACTTTTATTGGACAATTGTACATTTAGTTCACGTGTTTAACTAAAAAAAGAGAGTCACAAAAGTTGTGCAATTATGCATACAAATTTTGTGTAGGCAAAAACTATTGTAGCTTGATGAGAACATAAATTTATAAGAAAAGCCTCCGCTTTGAATTAGAACATTCGTTTTGTGTGTATATGATAAGGAAAGGCGGCTTTTAGAGTCGCTTCTTTTGGTTAGTTATACATATTAAATTATTCTATTAATATTTTAGTTTCAAACTTGAAGAGCAATCAAGTGGGAGAAATAGCCTCCTTAATTTAACTAAAATATGAAGAGATAGAGACAGAAAGAAAAAAAATTAAAGAATATAAAAAAGAAAATGACCCAAGTTTTCAGAAAATCTGATGGTTGCTGAGGTATTCATTATCGAATGCCGTATCTAATGCTTTGCCTTGGCTTTTTGTAAGTTTCTATCTCGCAAAACTTTTAGAGCAGAAGACACTACCCGTTTCCACCGAAAAGTTTGTGCTACCGTATGAGATCAATTTGAATGGATCGAGCAGTATAAATCCATGCGAGTTGTTTAGATGAGTCAATCTTATTATATACATCACCGATAGAAAGACAAGTTTGCGGGAATTTTTTTTTAAAAAAGTTTTATAAAGTAATTAATTCTATAATGCTGATTCTGATTTTGTGACATCTTGAATGATGTTTTCCAACAACAAAAATAAAAGACATCTTGAATGATTCAAGATTTATGTGATCGTAATAGGGTTGAAATTGTATTGCAGTCCATAAAAATTACACTATCATTTTTTTTAATATATCACCGATTCATTAATTATCCGACTGGTTTAGTTTGAACACTGTCGAATTTGTTATAGGGGATAACTCTTTCAAGACTATTTTTTTCATTCCCATAAATCGAATTTAGACATCTGATTAAGGGAAATAAGCTCCTTATTACGTGAATCAATAATTGTTGATAATTACACTATCATTTTCTCAACAAATCCATTTCTACAAACTTGATTATTGCGATTGAATTCTAAAAGAATCTTTTTATATTGCACCTGAGATGTAAATCACACTACAGATTTCATTTAGTTTTATGTTAATATTTAAAGTAAATATCCTTTTTCGTCCCTGACAATTTTCACGAAGTCTCTTTTGGTTCCCAACAATAAAAAAGGCTCATTTTGGTCCTTAATTTTACAAAAATAATGCCACGTTTGTCCTTCTGTTAGTTGGCATCCAACGGCCCAACTAACGGAGCACTCGTGGAACGTTAGTTTGCCGAGTCACCGTTAAGTAGTCCAGCGTGAAAGTAATACGACGACGTTTTGAACATGCCTTGTGTCTTCTTGGAGTTTTGGACAGCTGACCCTAGTATCGAATGCCCTATTTGGTCCCTGTCAAATTTTTCAAGGCCCTATTTGGTCCTTAACACTAAAAAAATGGACATGAACATAGAAGTTACAAGGCATATTGCAGCAAACCACCAACCACAAACCTTTCAAACCACCATTGCAGCAATCCAATGGCCCTTGCCAAGCATCCTGGACAGTGTAGGAGGACTAATTGTTGTCTCCAATCTAAACAATCTCATATCTCTGGTTTCTTATTCCAAATCCATGATATTCACAGATGGAGATAACGATGGAGGTGAAGAAGAGAGTAAGTCATTATCTGCATTTTTTCATAATAAAATACATGATAGTTCTTCATCTTCTCAGTCCATGTCTATTTCACCTAGTATTCTTGATGAATTTCGTTGCCCAATTTCACTTGATTTAGTGAAGGACCCTGTCATTGTATCATCTAGGCAAACTTATGATCGAACTTCAATTGCACAATGGATAAACTCTGGGCATCACACTTGCCCTAAAAGTGGGCAAAGGCTAATTCACACTGCTTTAATACCCAACTATGCATTAAAGAGCCTTCTTCAGCAATGGTGTCATGAAAACAACGTCCCAATAAATGAGCCTTCAACTTATTCTTTTTCCGAGGGAAAGAACAACAAGGGCAAGAAGAACTTGAATGAGAATGCTATTAATCATATTTCTGCAAACAAAGCAGCTGCAGATGCTGTGAAAATGACAGCAGAATTTTTAGTTGGAAAATTGGCAACTGGTTCAGCTGATACACAAAGGCAAGCTGCATATGAACTTCGGTTACTTGCAAAATTCGGCATGGATAACTGAAGAATCATAGCTGAGGTAGGGGCTATTCCTTTTCTTGTTACACTTCTAGCATCTCAAGATTCAAGAATCCAGGAGCATGCAGTTACGGCCTTGTTCAACCTCTCCATCTATGACAACAAGATTTTGATCATGGCAGCTGGGGCAGTTGATAACATAGTAGAAGTACTTGAATCAGGGAAGAACATGGAGGCAAGCGAGCATGCTACAACAACAATGTTTAGCTTGTCAATGGTGGATGATTGCAAAGTACAAGTATGAGCTCGTCCAAGGGCAATACCTGCCTTAGTTGGACTCTTGAAAGAAGGTACTCCTATTGGTAAAAGAGATGCTGCTACTGCACTATTCAATCTTGCAGTTTATAATCCTAACAAAGCAAGTGTTGTTAAAGCTGGGGCAGTTCCTGTGTTGGTTGAGTTGTTAATGGATGATAAGGCTGGCATAACAGATAATGCTTTGGTTGTGCTTTCTTTACTACTTGGTTGCTCCCAGGGGCTACAAGAGATAAGGAATAGTAAAGCATTGATGCCACTTCTTGTTGATCTTCTGAGATTTGGGTCAGTTAAAGGGAAGAAAAATTCAATAACACTTCTATTAGGATTGTGCAAAGAAGATGGGGAACTTGTGGCAAAACGTCTATTGGCAAATCCAAGGAGTATTCCTTCTCTTCAAAGCTTGGCAATAGGGCAATTAGATTGCTGCAATGGTGGTTTGAAAGGTTTGTGGTTGGTGGTTTGCTGCAATATGCCTTGCAACTTCTGTGTTCATGTCCATTTTTTTAGTGTTAAGGATCAAATAAGGCCTCGATAAATTTGTCAGAGACCAAATAGGGCCTTTGATGCTAGGGTCAGCTGTCCAAAACTCCAAGAAGACATAAGACATGTTCAAAACGTCGTCGTATTACTTCCACGCTAGACTACTTAACGGTGACTCAGCAAACTAACGTTCCACATGTGCTCCGTTAGTTGGGCCATTGGATGCCAACTAACAGAAGGACAAACGTGGCACTATTTTTGTAAAATTAAGGACCAAAATGAGCCTTTTTTATTGTTGGGGACCAAAATGGACTTCTCGAAAATTGTCAGGAACGAAAAAAGATATTTACTCTAATATTTATTAGTTGGGCAGTTTAGGAGTTTAACATCAATAACTTAATCGCTAATTTTTTTATTTTTTAGTCTCCTTATTCAGTTCATCCTTTCTACTTGTCTGGTTTAAGCACTATCGGGTCCAAAACGGTGATAGCTCTCGCAAGACCATTTTTTTCATTTCAGGATTCGAATTTGAGACCTCTGGTTAAGAAATACAAACTCCTTATTACTTATGCCAATGATGTTTGATAAGTCATACAATTAATGAATAAGTTGTAATATTTTGTTCTTTTTAATTAAATGGTATTAAATTTAATATATATGTATAAATTGATTACTTAAATAATTAATAACGACCTTTACTAAACAAAAGGTATATATATTGTTGTTGTTTATTGGGCTTGCGTAATTTGCAAAATTAAGTTCAGTACTTGTTTGGGGCCTTCTTATATTAGTACATTAGTAAGATGAGTGGGCCTAAGTGGTTTGATGTGCCGATACCTCTGTTTTTTGCTTTTACGTTATTGCCCTTACTAATGTGCGTGGGTTGGCTAGTGTGATGTGCTAGCGTGATGTGTGGAGGCTTGCTGCATGTTCTTCTGCGTGCTTCGTAAGAACCGGATAGCTGTTGTTTGAGCTGAAGTGAAGCTGTACAATTGTTTTTGTGTAATTATAGTTTCGGTAGACTCTTTCTTTTATCTGTATTTTGTGTTCACTGTTAAAGGGGTTTGTATTGAGTTGTTATTGTTGTTGCTTCTGGTACTATTATCGACGGAGGTAGGATCCTTTGACACCAGTGTCAAATTTAAAATTTGACACCTTATCTGAGAGTCATTAGATCAGAAAAGATCAACGGCTCTGATTTGTAAGCATGTGACACCATTGATCTTTTTTTATCTAATGGCTCTTAGATGAGGTGTCAAATTTCAAATTTGACACCAGAGTCAAAGGATCCTACCTCTTATTGTCTCGGAAGATGTCAAATTGTGACATCCGAGAGTTTAGTAGATTTGTGAACCAGTGCCGAAAGGTGGAAGAAGTATACAATGTTTCCAAGATCAAAAAACCTTCTGAGGCACAAGCGTCTGGTGCTAGTGGAGCAACTGGCCCTTCTTCAGAAAAGAGTAAGAAAATGGATGAAAAGAAGAAATTACAAGCGAGACAATCGGAGGAAAAGTTTAAGAGAAGCGGGAGTCAACAAAGTTAGAATGACGAAAGACCCCATGTGCCCAAGTGTGACAATTGTGGCAGGCATCACAAGGGCGTTTGTTTGATGGGCTAGAACGTATGTTTCAAGTGTGGTAGACCCGGTCACTATGCGAGGGATTGTCCCCAGATCGTGGGACGGGTTGCTCATGTGCAAGTGGTCTCTGATCCTTCAGCAACGACACATGTTAGCACTTCGACCCAACCCCAGTTAGGGGAGTTCCCATACTTGACGGAAGATATGACGCATGTAGATTACTATGACATGCATAGTTTATTGAGGTTGGAGCCACACATGCCTAGACTGTGGACCGAATTATGATTGTGTGATTAGTTATGTCTAGTGATTAAAGACTAGGCTATGCATAGATTGCTAAAAGATGATAAGTTGTATGCAATGACCTTTCCATGGAAGTGGTAGTATTACCTCCATGAGTATAGTATCCTATGAGATAGAGAATTCTCATTAAAGGTCTATATTGAGGGGAACTTCCCTTGGAGTTAGCTTTCGGGACCTCCTTGTGGTCAGATACCTAAGAGAAACAGCCCATAGCGGATCTCTCTTGGAAGTTCCATCAGATGAGATTTTGTATGAGATTATTAGTGGGACCGCGGAAGGTCAGGGTTAAATATCAAGTGAATAGATATGACCCTTGAGGAAAGTGAAAAATAAAAGTGCTTGAATGTATTAGTATCACCTAATAATAAAACATAGATTGAATCATGAATACAAGTTTTCATCTTATGATAAGATGATGAGGAAAAGAGGAAGTAATGAACGGGATAACTTTGGGAACACAAGAAGGGTTCTCCGATAAAATCTCTAGTTGACTGGATGAGTAGTTTTGTCGATTTTGAGGACAAAATCGCTAAAAAGGTGGGGTGAATATAATACTCTTAACTTAAATAATTTAATTAATTACTTTAAATTAAGTAATTAAGCATGTATTAGTGAGTAAAACTAAGTATAGGGCCTAATTAAGTGAGTTGGGGTCACTTTTGAGGTAAAAAATGTACTCAGTGGATTACAAAAAAAAAGTGTACTCAGTGAAAATTAAGGGGTATAAATGGGTGTAGGAAAAAGTACCCAAAATATAAAAATAAAAGTGGAAATATTCCTAGAATAATATTCCAGACCTTTGGGTAAAGTTTGGTGGTAATTGGAGTTGAAGAGATAGATGAGCTTATACCCGCTTAAAGCCACTTAACATAAGTTAAGTGACTCAAAGCATAAAAAACCCATCCCCCCCCCCTTGTCTGTCGAGCACCAGGGAAAGAAAGAAAGAAAGAAGAGAAGGAGAAGAAGAGAAGGAGAAGAGGGAAAGGGAGGTCCAAAACCCTAGATCCCTCAATTCTCAACCTTTTTGAGTGATTCAAAAGCCTAAACCACTCCAAATCTTCCCCTCTTTCATAATCCAAGTTTGGTTTTGAGTGGGAAGCATTGTGGTGTGAGATTTTTCCTCTCAAAATTCGCCCCATTTGAAGGTTGAAGGGGTTTGGGAGCATTTGACTTCTTGGAAGCTTGAGGAACCATCACTCCTTGATTATGCAACCATTGGTGGTAAGATTTTACTCCTTGAACTCTATTTTCATGGAGATTGTATGTTGAGGAAGATGATGAATAATGTTTTTAGGGTTTTATGATAATGTGAGTAAATTGGCTATGTTCTAGGAGGATTGAGGCTTAGTGTATGTTGTGAAAAATGCTAGGAATCACATTTAATCGGTGAAAATGAGTTTAGATAGTCATATGATTATGTTTTGAAAATTGCAAGTTATATACTTGATTGTTGACTTGATTGTGATCCTTGTATTGATAGGATTGAGGCAAGAGAACCAAGTGGGGTGACCAATCCTTTTGGTTGTGTTCAAATTGAGGAAAGTTCGAGAACAAGGTAAACCTTTGGACCTTGGGGTTGATCCCCTTGAATGTTCCACCATACTCCATTCAGGAGGAATGGTTTATGAGGTGTGATATATAATGATGATAGTTGTTGCATGCTCATGCATTGAAAATTAGTATGATTGCTTAATGATGATTGATTGAAGTTTGATTGTTTAAGAGTAAATGAGGAATGGTTGATAGAATTAGGATGAGGATTATTGTTAGGAACTTCCCTTGGAAACAGCCCTATTTGGATCTCCATGTGGTTAGAGTCTAAGAGAAACAACCTTATGTGGATCTCTCTTGGAGGTTCCTAGATTGAGGTAAGGACTTCCCTTGGAAACAACCCTATGAGGATCTCCAGGTGGTAAGAGCCTAAGAGAAACAACCCTTCGTGGATCTCTCTTGGAAGTCCATGTAATGTTTATGGATAAGAATGTGTTAAACTGTTATGATTATATGTACATCGGAAGTGAACCTTAGGGTGGAGTGATCTCCAAAGACCCCTGGTTTACTGTGATATATTCGTATATCTCACCCCGTGTTGTGGGGCCTCATTTCAAGTACTGATAGAGGTGAGGACGATCGAGACAAGAAGCATGAGTAAATTGTACCTGATATATGACATTTTAAGATTTCTTACATGTAGTAGTTCATATGTATCGGATTGTTAATTAAAAGCCAATTGTCATATGCATGTTATGTTTTAATTGGATGGACTTAGCCTATACTCATCTCTTGTGGTATCTCTTTTGTTGTTGGGAGCCAATGATTTGATCATAGTGTTTTGTAGCTAAGCCCCATGATTCTGTAATTTAAGACATGTAGAGATGATGTAATGTTGGAATTATTGTATATAAATATATGATGAAAGGGTATGGATGTTTCTTTTAATGTATGTGTACCTTTAAAGAACAAAGAATCATGTTTGGAGGTGATTATATGATGTCAATTAGGTGAAAGAAGACCCTTAGGTTGAAAATCCAAGTAAAAGTAAAGATATCCTGTCTTGTTGTCCAATTTTCATATCCTATATGATAGATTTGGACCCTTGTGTCTTAATGGAAGTTGTAGATCTTTTTCTTAGCTTTCCATAGAGACCAAGATTGTGTAATTTGGATGAGTATAACTCAAGTTATGGGTAGAATACCATAGGTAGGTCAGATTGCCCTGTTTTGGGTGCTTGCTCTAGAACTACGGCGCTATGAGCGTGAGATTCACGCTATGAGTGTCAACCTCTCTGACTGCTCACGCTATGAGCGTGGGGGTCCTGGAAATTTCAGCACCTATTTTCTTAGAAAATGCGTAACTTGGGCTACGGTGCTCCGATTTGAGCGCGGTTTGAACCCACGCGTAGCTAATGAAAAATCCTATAATATATTGGACAAATGGAGACCATAAGAGTACTCTAGTAATTTCTTAAATGAATAAAGAGTGTATATGTTTAGCGTTTAAGAACAATAAAAGTGAGTTTTAAGCCTTGGTGGTCTAAGGGGACTACTTGGCACACTATGGTAGTAATGTATGGCGTAAATAAGACTTACAATAAGAATTCCACATGTAGTTTAAGTTATAATCACGTTGTGGAAATTGTTTTAAGCACGGAGTTGATTTTAATTAAAAGCGTTTATAAATAATAAGGAAAAAGTTTATCCGTATTTAATTCAATTTTGTGATTGTAACTGCGCTTAATGCCGTACGTAATGATAACAAACCGGTTCTAGAACGGGGTGTTAGACTTTAAACAATTGAAAGTTATTGGAGCTCTAGGTCCTACATTGCGGGAAAATTTCAGATAGTATATGAAAAAAATAGAGAACTTTTTGAAAAGAACTAAATTATTCATCCTTGATACTTTATTAGGATACTTCATGCGTATTTGTGATATGGAAGTTTCTATTAAAATTCTTCCTGAATAAGAGCAGTGATTCTGTATGGTATTGAATGTTTGGTAGTGAAGTTTCAACAATGTTGAAAAATAAGTGGCAAGTGTGATAGAGATGGGAATGATGGACATACAAAAAAGAAATAAGGACAGTGATTCTATATGGTTTTGAAAGTTGGGTTGTGAAGTTTCAACAATGTTAAAAAATAAGTGTCAAGTGTAATAGAGATGCGAATGATGGAGTGGACCTACAAGATCAAGGAACATACAAAAATGAGATAAGATTAAGGAACAATCGTAATAAGGAGAAAGTTGGAGTTGCACCTGTTGAAGGAAAAAAAGGACAAAAACTTGCCTGAGCTGGTTTGCTGATCAATTTGATGCTATTGGTGCTATAGGGTATTTTGTGGTGCTACTGTGTAATTTGGAAACGTATGAATGTGTGTGTTGATGTCAAACACCTACCAGCTACCCTGTACAGTGTGCACCTCAGAAGCACGGACACGCTCTTTTCTTAAGAAATTACGCGTCGGACACGTGTCCGACACCGACACGCTCGGACACATTCCGACACGCGTTCGACACGTAGTCAATATTTTAGGACACGTTGACCATCTTGACACGCGATTTTGACCGAGTCCAACACGAAATCAACATCTTTGGACACGTTTCCAGACACATTTGTAGTTCAGATTAGAATAATTGCGAAAAAAAAAGTATAGAACAAAGTTCTGGAACAGAGTGATAGAGGGAGAAATCACAAAGTTACAGAAGTTGTCTCGTCGTCTTTGTCGTCTCTGGCACAGTCACAGGTCGCCGTCGCAGGTGAAGGGGTTTGTCGAAGAGGGAAAATCACGGTCAGCGCCTCCTCCTTCTCCGTCCCCGCCGCTGGACGCAGGTCGCCGCTGGTTGTAGGTGGCCGCTGGTCGCAGGTCGCCGCTGTTGCAGGTGGCCGCTGGGGAAGGGGAACAAGTTTGTCTAAGAGGGAAGATGTTTGTCAAAGGAGGAAGGTAGGGTTACATATATTTTAAAGGTTAAAAGACAAAAAGACCTTTTATTATTACTATTATAATTTTAAATAGAAAACAAATATGTAAAATTGACATCGATCCAAGAATTTAAAAAGGATGAGAGGAGTAAGGAACCTGATTGAATAATTGGAGAAGACAAACGGTTTAATAAAAATTAAAAAAGTGATATATTTTGAAAATTAGTCATTAAAGTAAAGACAATATATAATTTGAATGTAAATTATATTATATATATTAAAAATATTATTTAATATCAAAACGTGTCCCAACGTGTCGAAATATGTCATTTTTTATAATTAACGTGTCGGCGTGTCGTGTCCCGTGTCCCGTGTCAGTGTCCGTGCATCATAGGTGTACACTATTGGAATTTAAAATTTTTTATTTTCTGTGAATGTCAGTGGTGTTGCTAGCTTTCTCATTCTTGTATTATGCTGAGTTTTTTAACTTTTGTGCACCCTTCCTTTTTTTTCCTTTTTTTTACCATCATCCATATTTTATTTTTTTTCTAAATAAATGTTACTTCTACATTAAATAAGTAAATAAATGGAGAAAAGTAAACAGCCCAATTACCTGAAATAAATTCTGGGCTAGCCCATTATGAATGATCCAATACACAGTACAATCAACATAAACTCCATTATAATATATAGTTTTTAACTTCAGAGGACTAAACACAACCATGTTTCTTTATCATATTTTATAATTTTCTACCAAACTTCTCAAATAATGATCATCATTTACCTAGTAAGAAACAAAAATAATTCACTTTAAAGCATGGTATCCATCATTAAAGTATTTTTGAATTTTTGCTGCATGACGCTTGTGAAGGTTAACTTTCAATCCATGTTTCATGTAGAGAGTTAAAGCAAGCTTTGGCACAACAGGGTGATTCTCTACCACTTTCACATGGTAGCGGTATATGATGCTGGCTGCAGCATATTTCATCTGATAGTATGCAAAATCTTTGCCTAAACACAAACGAGGTCCTCCATTGAAAGCAGTGAATTTGTAAGCAGATTCACTAATGAAGTGACCATCTCTTAACCATCTTTCTGGCATGAATTCTCTACAGTTCTTGCCCCATATATTTTCCATTCTTCCCATTGCATAAATTGCATACATCACTTTCGTCCCCTTCTTTAGTAGAGTTCCATCTGGGAATGTGTCATCTTCCACTACCTGAAAAAAAAAAAAAAAAATTATTACTGAACCTGAACTTCTTGCATTCTGTCTCGAATACACCAAGCTGCATTAAATACTACCTTGAATTGTGTGATCTTCTTAAAACCAATTAGCCAAATGGGTGTTCAACACATCTGCCATATGAAAATTTTCAAATAGAGTTTTCTCCTACTTTACAAGATCAGATTTGAGTTTTCCCTCTTAAAAATATAGTTGTCTTTATCCAATAATTAATACATAAACAGTCACCTCAACTATGCCTACTTTTTTTTTTTTAATGAAAGGCCTGACAAGGATTATGTTTGGTAGCTTAACAAAAAGTTGACTAAATTTGTAAATCAGTCACAATCACAATTGGTTGCAGGGAAGAGAAACAACAAATTTGTAATTTCCAAGTAACAAACAAACATGCAGTATGAGAAGAATTCAATTAGCCAAAGGAAACAAAAGAAAAAAGAATATATCTTCAACTCTCTCTTTGTAATCATATAGAAATCAATTAGCAAATGGAAATATAGTAAATCAGATCAATAAGAAAGGAATCAAGATTAACTATGAAAAAAGTAAAAACTAAAATTGAAGAGTTACCTCCTTGTGATCAACAGGAACAGAAGGATATAACCTCAGAGCTTCTGAAAGAGCAGCATGCAAATAATCCATCTTCTTTATCTCCTCAGGCCTAAAGGTCAAAGAATTATCAAATAGTTCCTTGTTGATTTCCTCCCTCTGACTCACCACCCTGCAAATCTCTTCTAGTATTCTCTCCTCCACTACAGGATTTTGATCAAGCAACCAGAAAAACCAGCTCAAAGCAACTGAAGAAGTGTCCCTCCCTGCTAATATGAAATTCACACATATATCCCTCAAGAACTTATCTGAATATGGTTGTCCATTCTCATCCTTGAGTCTCATAAACACTGTTAACAAGTCTGATTTTGTGTTCTTGTCTTCACTTTGCAAAGAGAGCTCCTTCTTTCTAGTCCTAATAACATTCTCAGCAAATTCATCAACTTTTTCTATTGATTCCTTCAGCTTTCTCTCCATGCCCAAGTTGAGAAACCTCATGGCCTTCCACATAAACTCAGGTGTGACAAATCGATGCACAGTGGCTTCTGTTGCATCCTCAAAGGCTGTGGCAAATGGTATTTCAGGCAAATGAGGTTGTGAACAACCAGGATCAACACCAAAGGCTATCATGCATACATTATCAAAAGTGAGCCTTAACAAGATATCTTGAAGATCTATGGTAAGAGATTTCTTAACAGATTCCTCTAAGACAGGTATTAGCCTGTTATGGACAAGCTCAAAGAGTGACTCAGTTGTTAGTTTCCTGAACTTTGTGGAGTGAAATTCAATGCTTGCTGTTTTCCTTTGTCTTTGCCATGTCTCATCATCTGCACTGAATATACCATCTCCAAGTAGGTCACAAACTGTGTCCCTGAAGAACTTTCCTTTAGGGAAAACATGGAACTTTGTTTTGAGAAGATGCTCCATGTTGCGAGGATCAGAGGTGATGATGCCATTAAGGCTTGTGAACCAAGGCCCTTTGAATCTAAATGTCCCATTTTGATGGTTGAGTATATCTGTGATCCATTCATACATATTGTCAGTTTTGAGTGCTGTGACCAAAGAAGGTAACATTCCAAGGACAGGCCAAATAGGTAGGCCGTGATGCTTCTTTGACCTCAAAGAATGGATGGTTATGAAAACCATGGCTGCAATGATGATATCAGGGATTTGGATATGTTGCAAGAGGAAGAGGCCAAGGGAAAACAAGTTTCCGGTGGCAGCAGCCGTGCCGGAGTAGGAGGAGTAGCCAGAGGTGAGGTTGAGAGTGCTAGCTTTGGTGCTCATGGTGTTGTGGTGATAGGGAATGTGGAGATGCAAGAACATGGTCTATTTGAAGGGTGCTTGTGGTCAAGTATGTTAATATTGTGAGTGGATTCTCTGATATTAATTAATATAGCTATCTCACGTGGAAGAATCATAATTATACAAATGTACATTAATGGTGATAACAGAAAAGAGAGAGAAAATATATTGAAATATTTAGTTATAAAATCATCACCGTTGATTTATTTTTATATGATTAGGATTCTTCCACGTGACATAGTCGATCTACGGGTGTTGTGTTTTACCAAGCTGTTTGATTTGTCGATCTAAAAAACTTATATGGCAAGTGGCTACTTATGTTGTGACTAAATGATTGTAGCACCTTTTACTTGAACTATGGTTTTGTGGGTATATTTGTCGTTGGGGTGTCAAATAGGATTTCTAAAGTGTGAAAAAAACAAACCACTACATTTATTTTACCCACATCTTTACAATTAATGTCACATGAATGACACCATTATTTCTCTATACTCAACATTTACTCCCTTTCTAAAGCTGAAAAGAGTCCCACTCATATAACATATTTCTTGGTTTACATCGCATCAAGTTTCCTGTTTTAATTCATGTTCGCTTTTTAAAAAATAAAATAAAAATTAAGTCAATAATTTCAACATTAATAGCCTTAAGAAAAGTTGCTAGATATTTTATTTTGGGTCCAAATCATTTTACATCAAGTTGCACTTTTAATCTTGATCATTAATTTTATGGGAAAAAGGTGTGTCATTTTAAATGACACACCTTACATCCTTTCATTCTTACAAAGAAGTGAGACCCATATTTTTAAAACTTTTTCCCTCCACTCTCTCTTATATGATTTATCTCTTTCTCTCACTTAAAATGACACAACTTTGTGTCATTTAAAACTATACACATTTTTTCCTAATTTTATTTATATCAAATGACTCTGATTATTAGATCTGCGAACCATTAGATGCAAATAAATCAAAGACTAAGATTTGATGTAAGATTTATTATTGGTAGATAAAATTCTGGTATCAAAACCTTGATTTGATATCATTAGTAGTAGCCTTTTAAGTAGACTGATTTAATACAGGAGATATACCATCGTATCTAATAAATACAAAGGATAAGCTATATATGAGTCAGCAACTATTCAAATGAGTCATACTAGTAAATACAAAGGATAATCTATGAGTCAACAACTATTCAAATGAGTTATCCTAATAAATACAATGGATCGTATCTAATAAATTCAAAGGATAAGCTATGAGTCAACAACTATTCAAATGGTATGAGTCATGTGAGTCAATGATCATATCTTCTCCAACACTCCCCCTCAAGTTGGAGCATGTAAGGATGCAATGCAATGCCCAACTTGGGGAAAAATTTAAGAAATGCAACATGGCCTAAGACTTTTGTAAAATTATCAGCAAGCTGTGATTTGGATCGAACATAGGCAGTAGTAATATTGTTAGCTAGGATATGTTCTCGAACAAAGTGCCAATCCAATTCAATGTATTTAGTACGTTCATGGAAGACCAGATTTGCTGCAATATGCAGGGCCGCTTGATTGTCACAAAATAATTTCTTAGGTCCATCATGTGCCACCCCTAATAATGTAAGGAAAGCTTTAAGCCAAACTAATTCTTCCATAGACTTATATTCAGCTTCTGCTGAAGAACGTGCGACTGTCACCTATTTTAGTTTTCCATGAGACGGGAGAGCTGTCCTGTCCATCATAACAAAGAATCCAGTCAGTGATCGACGGGTTAGAGGATAGGAGGCCCAATTCAAGTCGTAGTATGCGTGTATCTTCAAGTCACAATTGGAATGCAAAAGAAGACCTTGGCCTGGGTTCCGTTCCACATATCTAAGTACCTCGTTATTACATCAAAATGAGCTTGCTTTGGCTGTAGCATGAATTGTGAGAGTATGTGAACAACATAACACAAGTCAGGCCTAGTGATGGTAAGGTAAATAAGCTTGCCAACTAGTTGTCTGTAACGCTCTGGGTTTGCAAATTCTGGTCCATCCGCCAAAGCCAGTCGGTGATTTTTCTCCATAGGAAATTGGGCAGGCTTGCTGCCACTCAGTTGATTCCTCAAGGATGTCCAGGGCATATTTACGCTGACACATCTAAATTCCATCCAAGTTACGGGCTATTTCAATGCCCAAGAAGTATTTTAAACTCCCAAGATCTTTAATCTTGAAACATTTATTCAGGTATTCTTTCACCGCGTTGCAGGCTTTTGCGTTATTTCCTGTTAGTACAATATTATCCACATGAATTAACAAAGCAAGGAAGATATCACCTCGGTTTAGAGTAAAAAGGGTGTAATCTGTACGAGATTGCTGAAAACCATATGCCTGCAAAGAAGATGTTAGCTTCGAAAACCAGTTCCTGGGTGATTGGCGTAACCCATATAAAAACTTCTTTAGGCGACACACTTTATTTGCAGAACCATTGCTGAAATCAGTGGAAACTTCATATAAACTTCCTCACTTAAATTACCATTAGAAAGCATTATGAACATCTAACTGGTGCAATTCCCAATTCTTTGCAATAGCTACTGCCAAGAGTGTTCAAACACTAACCATTTTTGCAACAAGTGCAAAGGTTTCACCATAATCCTCACTAGCCTCTTGATAGTTCTCTACGATCACCAACCTTGCTTTGTACCGTTCAATTGTACCATCATAATGGTACTTTATTTGGAACACCCATTTTCTTGGAAGAGCATGCTTCCCAGACGGTAGTTCGGTTATCATCCAAGTGTTGTTTTCCTCCAATGCATTGATTTTTGTTCTCATGGCTTCAATCCACAGTGTGTCTTTCATAGCCTCTCGAAAATTATTTGGCTCATATCTTGCATCAATTGCTGCCACAAATGCTCTGTGTTTTCCAGAAAAATTAGACATACTAAGATAGTCAGTGAGTGGGTACCTTATACTTGAGGAGATGTTGGTCTGGGTGATGTCAAGTGGAGTCATATGTTTTTCTATCAAATTGCACTCATAGTCTGTAAATAGACTAGAGCTCTTCGGGTTTGTTACTCTATGACCTGTGGTTCACTCCCATCAGTAGGATTGTTTGCAGGAATGTTACTAGGAATCACTGCCTGCGAAGGAGTACTCCCCCTGTCCATTGCAGGTATATTTGTTTGCACACCTGCTGGTGATTGATGAGTCTCCAATTTATTATGTATTAAGTGTTAATATGAGCATAAAATTGATTTAAAATTTATTAAAAGTTATGAGAATTATAATTAAAGTGTTATTTTATTCTCAGAAATATTCTAATAAAAATTCTTATATTTTGCAGTAATTTTCAGATCAATAAAAAGATATATTGGAGAGCTCAAGTGGATTTGTTTTGAATTTCTGAATCATATAATTGATTGAAGATCTTATTGAAGATTCTCTTGAATATTTTTTTAGGAAATTTTTTCCTTTAAATATAAAGGAGAAGATTTTAAAGATTTGATCAAAGATATGATTGGAGATTATAGTAAAGATTGGTTTAAGATTTATTACAAGATCACACAAGGAAATAAAAGACATGATTTCTTATATAAAAAGAGGGCTGGCACTTTCAAGAGAAGGGAGCTTTTGATCAATTGAGATTGGAGATTACTGAAGGGAGAAAGAGAAACATGTTTTCACGCTTTGGAGCATTGGAAGCAGGTGGAACTAAGAAAGGCGCTTGGAACTCTGAAGATTCAACAAGCTGTCGTCAATGGAGTTTGAGGATTCTTTTTTTTTTTTTCCATTGTTATTAATTTCAATATGCTAGGAAGATTTTTTATGTACTTAGGGGAAGATGAAACCCAATTGAATCTTTGTTCTATGAATTAAATTGTCTTCAAATTCTTCTCTTTCTATATTTGAATGAACTTATTTGTTTTTAATGCTTTCTATGAGTTTACTCCTTATAGATTGATTTAGGGGAATTGTAAGACAATAAAGATATTGGTGCAAGAATCCTGATTTGATAAATTCATCATAATCCTTGTGATCTAAGGATAGACATAGGGCAATTGTGCAATCTTTGAATTCTTGATTTTAATGCATGTTTTCTTGATGAACAACTGAGGAACTAGGATTCTTTCATGATCACATAGAATTAGGGTAACAAGAAATTGAGCCTTAATTAATTTAGAAAGAATTGATTGGCATTATATTAAGAGCAGATTCTTGACTATTTAATTCATAGCATAAAGAGAAAATTGGGGAAGTCGAAACCCTAACTACACGTATTCTTGATTCTCAATTCTCTTCATATCAATCCTCGTTGCCCAACTAAACCGCAATTAGTGAACTAGTGTTTGAAAATCAATCCTCGTGGGAACGATCGCATACTCCGGTACACTTTATTACTTAACGATCGATGCACTTGCTGAGTCACAACAGTGATTGTGCCTCCAATGTTGGTACATCGTCCTAATCCTCTTTGTCACGAAAAGTATCTTCCACTCCTTTAACTGTTGTTGGCAAAAAAAGAACCTACTTTTTCTCTAAGTACAACAGGAAATTTTGCCCCTGCAGCTTCAAACGAGAACACCTCTTCATGAAAATTCACATCTCTAGACACAAAGAATTCACGTGTGTCCAAGTCAAAGAGCCTTCCACTTTTATGCCCTACTGGAAACTCCACGAAGACACACCTTCGTGATCATGACACAAACTTGTCAAATGGTCATAATTTGCTATAGTACCATATAACATCTCATGACGAGTTTTTCCATCAAGGACTTTTGATGCAGTCCTATTGATCAGGTGAGCTGCTGTCAATACACTTTCTTCCCATAAATCATTTGGCATACACGCCTGAAACAACAAAGCCCGTGAGACATTAAGTATATGTTTATGTTTTCGTTCCACACGCCTGTTTTGTTCAGGTGTTTGAACGCATGATGTTTGGTGTAATATTCCCATTATCAGACATTATTACTTTTACTACTAAACCATATAATTTCATCAAACTATTAGACTTGAATTCCGTCCTATTATCAGACATTATTACTTTTACTACTTTGCCAAATTGGTTACTGACCATTGCAAGAAAATTTTTTATTCTATTATATGTTTCCCACTTTTCTGCCATCATGTACACCCATATGGCCCTACTATAATCATCTATGATTGTTAGAAAATAGAGTAAATACCATTTTTGGTCCTCAACAAATTTTACGATGCCCGTTTTAGTCCTTAGCAAATCAAAAGGCCCATCGTGATCCCTAAGAATTCAAAATAAACCAATTTTAGTTCTTTTAGGGACTAATATGGGTCTTTTTTAAATTTGTGAGAGACCACGATTTCAACTAAATGGGTCCATTGTGAATTTCTTAGGGACCACGATGGGCCTTTTTATTTGCTAGGGACTAAAGCGGGCATCGTGAAATTTGTTGAGGACCAAAAATGGTATTTACTCTAGAAAATAATATGCTCCAGATGAAGACGGAGATCGATAAGGACGCCATATGTCACAATGAACAAGGTCAAAACATGATTTACTACGATGAGCACTCAAAGGAAACATAGCTCTAGTATGCTTAGCACGATAGCATACACCACCCAAACCAATCTCCTTCTTCAGTACTTAGTCCTGCAACATACACTGCTTGTTAGTAAATATAAACTTATTTTTGTTCTGTTGCAGTAGTTGAGAAACAAAGATAAGATTATATCACAAACCAGGGACAAACAACACATTGGGCAATTTGAAGTTTTGGTTTAACATTATTGTGCCTTGTTTTTCAGCATAAGTTTTTGATCTGTTTGGCAGTCCCACTGCTAGTGGTCTGATATTTCTAACATTAGTCAGCAAATTCATGTTTTCCATTATATATTGAGATGCACCACTATTAATAAGCCACTGTGAATGTATAACCTTACCAGAAAGTTTCTCGTCGGCTTGTGGTTGAACTTCTAATCCAATAAGTTTTTGGATAAGTTCAGAAGTAAAAATTGAGTGTACTCCTGCTTGCTGTAGAGCCTTGATTGTCTATGTTGCATGAGCTTATGGCTAATCATATCTTCCTTTTGACCTTCCTCTACCCCATCCTTTTCCAAAGCTTCGGTTAGGGGGATAGCCATGGACTACCCAACACTTTGACGGATCATGGTTGGTCTTTCCACAATGATGACAAGGCACTCATTCAACTTGTTTCGCGGGCATCATACGTTGTATTGGGGTCTCTGTTCCCACCTTGGATTCAATTCGAGTTGCATATCCCACTATAACGCCTCGCTCATCTTGATTAAGAGCAATGGTACGATGATTCTCTTCCTGCGTCACAACAGCATAAACTTTGTTGATAGATGGGACCAGTGAGTTATTTAAAATCTGTGAGCGCAAATTCCCAAAGATGGCTTCATCCAACCGCATAAGGAACTGATAGACACGATCATGCTCTTTTTCTTCCTCGACCTCCTTTGTGTAAGTGCAATTATCACCACACGCGCAAGACTTGTAAGACTTGCTTTCCTCAAGTTCATTCCATACTGCTCTCAACTTTGTGTAATATTCTCCAACGCTACTTCCTAGTTGCCTTATGTTGGCTAAGCTCGCCTTAAGTTGATATTGACATGGAAAATTCTTCACTGCATTCCTCTCCTTCAAATCATCCCAGAGGTCCTTCACCTCATCGAAACATTAGATGAAAGGTTGTAACTTTGGATTAATGGTGTTGTGTATCCAACCATTGATCATTGAGTTGCACATCTCCCAAGCGTGCCATTCCTCTGCATTTGCTTTCTCTGGTTTCTTCATGGATCCGGTCACGAATCCTAAATTGTTTTTCGCTTTGAGTGCATTTTTCATGAGTTTTGCCCAGTTCTCATAATTGGCTTCTCATCGCAGCATCATAGTCGTCAACAAGATTCCTGGGCTATCTGAACCTCCCAAATAAAATGGTGAGCCAGAATCTGATGACTTCAAATTGCTACTTTCTTCGTTGGCCATCTTTTACTAGGCTAGCTTTCGCACTCTTCTCAGAACTTACAAACTGCGAAAGTGTTCGACAAAGGATCTCTCAGATACCAAGATAAAATTTGGGTATCAAAACCTTGATTTGATATCATTAGTAGTAGTCTTTTAAATAGACTGATTTGATAAAAGAGATATACAATCCTATCTAATAAATACAAAGGATAAGCTATGAGTAAGCAACTATTCAAATAGTAAGAATAAGTCATGATCATATCTTCTCCAACACTAGTGAACAATAACTTGTCCCTTTTATTTTTTTTATTGGCCTAAGGGGTGAAAAACTATTGATATAGCTGTCATTGAATGTTTTTGTACAGTCCTATAAATAATTCCACATATTTGTTGACAAAACAACTTATGTAAGCATCATCACTTGTTATTTATTATTATTCTTATTATTTAAAATTTTTCCAATCTTATATTGGTTTCCAGACATTCACAACCGTGAAACTTTTTTTTTCTTGAGTTAATTCAATCGTAATTATCTCTTTGAGATGAGTTGACTCGCTTTGATATCCCAACAAGCATTGATTCTTTGAACCGGCTATAAGATTAATCCGGAATGCGTGGCGAGTCAAAGATAGAGATATTTAAGCCTCTCCCAAATGTGACATGTGGAGATCGAAGCGAAACCTTTTCCTTTCCACTGTTCAACTCCCTTACTACCAACTTAACTATCACCATTTTATTACAACCGAATTTGGCTGTGGCTTTATATTCAACAGTTTCCTTAACTTGGTTGTCTTGTTAGGTGATTTAGAGATTTCATAGTCTCTTTAATTTGCTTGATATTGTTTTCACTGTAAACTTGGAAAAAAAACCTGCTTCCTAACTCATGAAACGTGAAAGGAAGAAATATTTCCTTCTCGCCAACGCACAATCACGACGGATAAAACGTGATACGAACAAGCGTTAAAATGTGACACGATCATGAATATTAAAATGTTCTTTGCCTTATCTTTTAAGGTGAATTATGTCACTTTACATAAAGAACACATAATTATGCCAAAACCTCATCCCTTTTGGAAATATAAAGTGTGAGTAGGGATGAAATCCCACATGGGTTAAACATAAACTAGGATCATGTAAAAGTGAAAAGACTTATAAACCTATAAGATTTCGAGTTGATTGTAAAGGGTTTTGGGCTCCCTACTATTCTTAACACAATTAGTTATTAGAATAACGTAAGAATTTTTATTTTTTGTAAAATACTTTTTATTAATAATAAATCAGACTCAAACTCTTAATCATTCAAAAGCAAAAGCTACCAATTAAGTCATGTATCAAAAAAAAAAAAAGCTACCAATTATATAAGATACAAATCATTGGTGGACCTACATGGTTGCCTATGTGTGCAAGTGCAGACATAAAAAAGAAATTGTTTGAAATAGCTTGAAGAGTAAAGTATTTTTTGGATTCTCAACAAAAGTCACGAGCTCATTTTAATCCCTTAAAAAAAAGTCGACTTGTGATCCTTCTGAAATTCAAAGTAGACATAGTTAGTCGAAATTGTGGTCCCTCTGAAATTCAAATAAGACTCACATTAATCTCTCAAAAGGAATAACATAGGTCTATTTTGAATTTCAGAGGGACCACAAATTGACTTTTTATTTTTAAGGGATTAAATTGGGCTTCGTGATCTTTGTGAGAACCCAAAAGTACTTTACTCTAGCTTGAAATAACATTTACAAAAAATAATATATGCGTGAAATAGAAAAACTTGATATATGTGAATAGTTTTCTTTTCTCTTTTTGTTTATATTCTTTTAATTTTTAAAAGCATTTAAAAATTTCTTTTAAAATTTTTTTTCAGGGGCAACTTCGCTACTAAGTGTGCAGACATAAATAAAATTTTTAGGTCCGCCACTGATACAAATGAACTACTGCTCAAAGAATTGCTTGACCCAAATTTGAATGTTTGGGTGGAGATTTAATTCTACAAATTAATGTTAGCATCGAATGAAAAGCAAATTTGAAGAAGGAAGGTTTATGCCAGTTGCTCACCTAATATCACTAATTAATGATGAGAAGTAATTAAGAAATCTTACTCCGTGGAATGGGGAAAGATTTAATTTGTGGTCCTAAATCAGAGTATAAACAACGAATCAGAATTCATTGGTCATAAAACCGCGTAAATTAAATGGAAACAAAAAAGAAGAAGGCTTAGCCAGAGTGAATGTAGCTTCAATTTTTCAGTTTCTTATAACGTTATCACATGTTTTTGAGTACAAGATTAATCCTTTCATATTTATAGCCATACTATTATTATGTATTTTTTTTTTTGTGATAACTATTATTAGGTATTAATCCTTTCATATTTATACTATACCAATATTATTATTTGGTATTAATCCTTTCATATTTATAGCAATACTATTATTAGGTTCTTCTTACATCCACGATTCAAAAGTTTGCTTTCTCACTATTCGCTTACTACGTCATCTGATCAATCCCTTGTATATAGGTATAGGAAAGTAGCTTCAACTTTTAAGTGATGTTCTAAGAAAAGCAAGAGCTTTTTCAGAAGCAAATTGAACTATGTTTTACTTTAATGTTAAATTTACTTACGTAATTCTAAAGTGAACTCAAACCCAAAAGCAAGTGTTCGGTGCATAAGTAACATAAGTCTGTTGCTCAACAAAAATTAATAAAAACCGTTGTCTTTTAGTTGTATAGTAATTTTTATTAATTTTAAACTTAGTAAAGAATTTGATATGTAAACAAACAGAAAATTATTTAATAAGAAATAATTATACAACAATCATCATTATTAAACTATTTAAACTTTATAAAGTGTATACCGCAATAAATTGCAGACTTATTTAACACAACAACATCAACATTCTTTTAGTTGATTAGCTAGTCACTTCTTCAACTTCTAAGACAAAGAAGCCTTTATTCATTTTAGCAAAACCAATCACTTAACTTGAAGGGATCTGCTTTATATAACAAACACAATCACGAAAAGTGAGCTCATATTGCAATGATTTCAATAACTTGGCAATGGATATCAAGTTCACATGAAATTCTGGAATGTATAATACATCAAGAAGTTGCAAAGATACAGATAGAACAACCGTGTCTGAGTAATGTGCATAAACTTTATGTCCATTTGGAAGCATAGGCATAACAGGATTGATTTTCTTAAGAGAAGAAAAATGAGAGAATGTTGAACCTATGTGACCAGTTTCTCTTGTATCTATGATCCAGTGAGCAGAAAGCTTACCATTGTTGGTGTTCCATGCGTTGTGTGGTTTGTACCATGTGTGCACCATGATTCTCAATGTTATTATTTCCAGCTTCAACCTTCAATTGGTGGAATAGATGAATGAGATTTTGGTACTCCCCTTGGTTAATGGTAACTGTTCCATTTTCATCCTTCTTATCACTACATTTATCAGCAGCATCTATTGCATTAGTGGAAGCCATTTTATTTTTATTCTGAAACCCAATGGATAACATGCTTAGCATTGCAAGTTTCCATTGTGTGATTGTTACGTCCATAGTGAGTATACAGCTTCGTTCCTCTTCTTCTTCCACCTTTAAATTTATTTGGAGCGAAGTTTTGAGCTTGTTGTTGATCAATTGCATATGCCTTTGTCTCTATGGTAACTTCAACAGCGTTTTCAATATCCGTTCGTCATATTGTTGGAAGACTAAAGAAAATGCCTTGTTTATACCGCGCAATGGCTCAATCAATATAATTTAAGAGCATACACGAAAGAATTGATCATTCAAGCCTTTTAAGAACCTTATAACTTGGTTTTATTTATGATATTTCTTCAATTTATAAGCTGCTCCATGAGTGTAGTTTGACAATTGCCATAAATTCTCCAACTCATCCCAAAGCATCTTCAACTGAGTAAAGAAATCACTTACTGTGCATTCTCCTTGATGGAGGCGATGGATATCTTCTTGTAAGTCAGCTATTCTGAATACATCCATATGTTAGAAACTTTCACTTAGATATTTCCATACCTCATGTGCTTTCTCTATCCTGATAATCGACTTTGCAATGGATGTAATAACCCTAAATTATGTAACCACATTCATTAATGAGTCTTGTGTGGACCAAATTAATTAATGATAGTTATATGTGAATAGCCCAAGTTAAGTATGGTTAAATGATCCTAAGCCCAACCCACTAAGAACATAGGTAGCCAATGGAACATGATCTAAAAGCCCAAAAACTTAATAGGTTGAACTCACACCAACTAATGGCCTTTAATGGCCCAAACTCATAACTCTTGAAGTCGTATGATCTTAGACTAAACCCACATCAAACTTAAACATAAGTAGCCCGACTTAGTGTGATTCAAACCCGAAGAGACTCCTTGGGCCGAACCCACCATGCAAAGGAATAAGACTTGGCCCATTCACTAATTTCAATGGAAATCTAACACCAAAAGGCCAAAGTGGGCCGAACCCATTACATAGTGTGGTCTTGGCCCAAAATGCAAAGTAATCTCAGCCCATTTTGAAGCCAACACCGTGGACCCCCTTTAGTGGTGTAACAAAGCCCAAGTCCATGAACATATGATGAATGATGTGGAATTTGATGAGTGGCTGCCACTACATGCAACCTATGAGGGAAAAATTGAATGAAACTTGGTCATTCCCAAGCGCAAGCTGTCGGCCATGTTAGAAGAAAGGAGACATGAATTGCTTTTCCCACTCCCTAGGCGACACATCAAAGATTCATAAACCCAAGCTTTCCTCATTCATGATTAAAAAGTAGATTCACTTTTCCCCTCCCCCTAGGTGAAATTGTCATCATGAAAGGAGTCAAGAGCGTGGCTTGTCTTACACACTCTACATTGAGTGTTGCACACTCAAAGTTACCTTATCCAACCTCCATGCATTGGGAAGAACACTATGACACCTTAAGCTACCATCCTCTCCCCGTTATGCGAACTCCTCATCACTTGGTGCATGGCATGGAGCTTGCTTGTTACACACACCACACCTTGAGTACTCTACACTCCATGACACCCTTTTCTCCTAGGGCTTCAGTCACGTAAGAATCAAAGGCAAAAGCCTTACTTTTTCATCCTCCTAAGCACAACCATGGCACACACTAACCAATATTTCCTTATTGGTGATCAGAATTTGAACCTTGCTTTTTCTCTACCCTAGGCGTGACATGCAAGGAGGAACCCTCAAAAATCCCTTCCTCCCCTCAATCCACATAAAAGGCTTCATGGAAGGGAGATTGAGTGTAAAACACTCAAACATGATTACCTTTCCCTCCTCCCCATGCGCACACCTCCCCAAAGGACCAAGGGAATAGGTGGCTTGTATGACAACTTGAGTGTCCTACACTCTACACTCTCTTTACCCTCTCCCCATGCGTATGACAACCTTGAACAATGTGAGAAGACTTGCTTATCCCACACTCAACCTAGGATCTAGCCTATCCTCTCCTAGGCATGATGATTAAGGAGACTTGAATAAAAATGGATGACCAAAGGCCTTTCCCCCATCCTAGTCGTACACCACCCAAGGAACCAAGGCAAAAAGGTCACACTCCCTCACTCTCTTTAGCTTCGGCCATTCCCCAACAAGGAACCAAAGAAAAAAGGGCACCCTCCTTCCCTCATCAAGGCTTCGGCCTTCTCAAGAACAAGAACCAAAAAGAATCAAACACTCTTCTCTCCATCTATACTTTGGCCATCATCTCATAAACAAGGAAACAAAGTGAACCAACACCTCTCCTCTTCCCTTAGACTTCGGCTACTCATCATCAACCAAGAACAAAAAGAAACAAACCCTCTCTTCCACCTAAGGCTTTGGCCATTGGCACATCTAGGGCATAGGAGCATCAAAAATAACTTCAAGCCTTCTTCATCGTCTCCTCTTAGCCACCATCAACAAGGGTAAAAGTCCTATTCCATTTCCTTTAGTCATAACAAGATAGCAAGACCAAGTCTTTTCTTTTCGGTGTAGAGCAAATCAAGAAGATGATGAGAACCCTTCCATGCTTATAGAGGACACGTGGAAGGTGAACACTTAGAAGATCAAGAGTGAAATATTTGGTGGAAGGATCACTCCATTGAACATCATCCTTTGAGGTAAGGTCTCTTAGACTCTATGTTCAAGACATGGACCTCCATCCCTCTTATTTTTCGAGTTTTATGAGGGCTTAAAAGAATACAAAATCTTCATCCCGTTATTCGAATTCTTGAGAACTTAAAAAGGAAGGAAAACCTTGTTAGAGTTGGACTTACATGTTAACCGAATTATATGTGAATTAGTAGGATTGTTAAAGTGCTATGCATGAATCCACATTGTTAGAATCATCTTCTAAGTAATAATATTCTAAAGGGCCGAACCTAAATGTGATGTATGGACCAAGTGAATTTTAGAACCACCTATTAAGTCTTATTATTTGATTAGGCCAAACCAAGGGTGCAAAGGAATACCAAAGCATTGGGAACACCCACTTGGCCGAACTTGATCTCTTATGGAGTGAATAGACGAGACAATAGTGTAAGTGATTTATGGTTGTAGAAGTAGTTTCCCTATGGTTGCCACCCCTTTTATGTAAAGTGTATGTTTGACTGCAATCTGTTATATGGTGCTATACAATGATATGTTTGGCTGTCTAGAATTAATGTTTTGTTCATGCAAGATGTGTATGATGAAAGATGGCCTGTGCACTGATACCGCAGAGGCAACCTAACGAGGACCCTGGGTATTCGTCCGTAAGACCATAGAGAGTAATTGCCATGGCAAGATTGGTATGATGGTTTTTGAAAGTATGATTTATCTTCCAAACTATGTTTCAAATGTTTTCCATTCTATTATTGTATATGCTATTATATGACTATTGCAGGAGTAAGCATCATGGTTTGGAGGTTGCTCCAACTATGAGTCTTTACTGAGACCCCCAATCTCACCCCTCCTTGGGGATCCCCTTTCAGGTAAAAATGACCATGTGGGTAAGGAAAGGCAAAAGACTACTAAGTCATAAAGATGATACCATGCAGTTACTTTTGGATAAAATTACTAAACTTTGTAATGAAAGGCTGTATGGGCAAGCTATGTATCTTGTGTTGGTTGAAGTCTTCGGAGACTACGACTACATGAATGACTCCTTATGGATTGAGTGATGCCTTCTATTTATAGTTGTATGACTGTAATAGATTATGCTACTTATGCTACTTTAGACATTTGATATACGTTTAAGGTATTGTATTTGGATGTGTGTGATTTAAGATGCTTTATGTTTATGATTATGGACTATGCAATTAAGTCGTAAGACCTATATGATTCGGCCATGTATTGTTATTTGAGGTTAATTGACTAAATTTTAATATCACATAATGGATTAAGAGATATGAATAAGGCTAGGACTTCATCCTTGAGTTTATGGCTTATTAGATGGACCCGGAGGAGATATTTAGCTTGTTGGAATTTACATAAAGAACTTAAAGGTAATTGCGTACATGGCTAAAAATTGGAGAATAATAGGAAGACCTAATGATGAAACTATACATAATGGAAAGTAAGGATGGATAAAAGCTAAATTATTAGAAGACTTAGAAATTCATATGGATACAAATCGTGACATAATGCACCCTAGGCATTGTGAGGAATCTGTAGACGCTGAGAATACATGAGAAGATGGATAAGTACGATTGTTAACTTAGTAGAATTAAAGAATGAAATTAATCCCCCTAGAATTCAAAAGTAGACCACGCTTAGGGTAAGCCTTCCGCGCTAAGTATGTTGTTAAGCAATGTTAACACCTCGGGTGAGTATTCGGGGTGTTACATTTAATGGTAACAGAGCATTTTTTGAGCTTTGGAATAAAGACTATTCTCTAACTCCCTTCCGTTGTTATACCCTGTAACATATGTGCAGCACTATGCCACCGCGTAGACCACCTACCCGCAACAATCCTCAAGGTTCCGAGGACATGCAAGACCAAATCAATACCTTAAGGGATACCATCACACAGATGCAGACAAACGCGGGGGAGATGTTTCAGAATATTCTCAACGAAATAAGACGCAACCCTCACAACACAACCCATAACAAAACCGCGAGCGGCTCAGGCACCGGAGGAGCCGGTGGTGGTATCCAACCTCCCCAGAACCATAGAGCGGCGGGCCGGAATAATCAAGATCTACTGCTGACATTTAGGAAACACAAACCACCCTCCTTTCGAGGAGGACACGACCCGATCGTGGCTGTGCAGTGGCTGCAGGCCATGGACAAAATATTCAGAGTGGTTCAATGCACCGAAGATCAAAAAGTGCTATTTTCGGTGTACATGTTGGAAGGAGACACCTATCATTGGTGGGCTAATGCGTCTCAACCTTTGGAGATGCAAATACGGCGATTACTTGGGCCGTATTTGGAGAAATGTTCTTGGAGAAGTATTTCCCGATGTCAATCCGGGACAGCAAGCAAGGCGAATTCGACTGACTCGTACAAGGGACCATGACGGTGGACCAATATCACGCTAAATTCAACGAACTACTCCGATTGGCGACTTACCGAGGAACCATGCCCATGCCGGATTTTCTGACGACAAAAATTTCAAAGGGGTCTGTCCGCTAGGATTGCGGAATTGGTAGCTGGTAACGACACCTGTGACCTGGCCACCTTAGGAAACCGATGTAGAAAGATGGAGGCGATCGGTTTGCAAACAAGGAAGCCCGCGGAGACCAGCAGATCCGGACACAGAGCTCCGATGACTAGGAACGAACCATGGAGAGGGAAGAGCGGAGGCAGACCATGGCAGCCCAGGCATGATGACCACAAGTTTAAGAGGCACGGGAATCCCCGAGGAAACAGCAGCAGGGCTCCTAATTTCCCCAAATATAGGAAGGCACATTTCGGAAATTGTTTGAGCGGATCGATGAAATGCTTCAGGTGCGGCCAAGATGGACACTTCATCAAAGATTGTCCACAATGGAGGGAACAACAGCCAGCAGCTGAGGCACCAAGAATGGGCAGAGTTTACACGCTGGATCAACATGTGGCGGACCAGGCAGCCGAACTAGTTAAAGGTACGATCAATATATGTGGTGAAGAACTATCTGTTTTATTTGACTCTGGTGCGACCAATTCCTTCATTGCCGACTATGTGGAAAATGCATTTAACTTAACTATGAGCCCAATGCAATCCCCAATGCAAGTCACCTCTGCGACAGGGGAAGTGACAGCGTCTCACTTCATATGTAGAAATGTAGAATTCAGATACAGAGGAAAGAAGTACAACCAAGACTTCATAATTCTCCCCTTAGCCAAACTAAACCTAATTTTGGGAATTGACTGGCAGGCCAAACAACGCGTAGTAATTGATTGTAGCAGCCGAAGTATAATAGTTGGCGGGGAAAGGATAGAGACCCCACTCCCCAGTACTTCACCGGTCGAATCAAGAGATTGTACTTTCATGCTAATAGCAGGCCTTGTAGGTGCAAGCGAGACGCCACTGATGAACATTCTCGTGGTCAAAGAATTCGAGGATGTATTTCCTGACGACATTACCACCTTTCCCCCAGAAAGGGAAGTGGAGTTCTCTATTGAACTTATGCCCGGGACTGGGCCAATCTCAATTGCACCCTACCGCATATCTCCCCTTGAACTGGTAGAATTGAGGAAGCAGCTAGAAGACTTGCTAGGGAAGAATTTCATCCGACCCAGTGTGTCCCCGTGGGGAGCACCAGTTCTATTTGTAAAGAAGAAGGACGGGTCGATGAGACTTTGCACGGACTATCGGCAAATCAACAAAGTGACTGTCAAGAACAGGTATCCCTTGCCTCGTATCGAGGACTTAATTGATCAACTAAGGGGTGCGAAGGTGTTTTCGAAGATCGACCTCCGGTCAGGATACCATCAGATCCGAATCAAGTCGGAAGACATCCCTAAGACCGCCTTCAGATCAAGATACGGACACTACGAGTACTTGGTCATCCCCTTCGGATTGACCAATGCCCCGATAGTATTCATGGGCTACATGAATAAGATCTTCCAACCTTACTTGGATCGATTCGTGGTCGTATTCATCGATGACATACTAATATACTCGAAGAGCAAAGAAGAGTATGCAGAACACTTGACAATTGTGCTACAAATATTGCGGGAGAAGCAACTCTATGCGAAACCGTCGAAGTGCGAATTCTGGCTGCCAGAGATCCAATTTCTTGGACATGTAATCTCAGATAAAGGAGTAGCAGTGGACCCCAGTAAGATCGAAGCAGTAGTAGACTGGGAACGACCAAAGACTGTCACAGAGATAAGGAGCTTCCTCGGACTAGCAGGGTATTATCGGAGATTCATCGAAGGGTTCTCGAAGAGGGTGTTGCCACTCACCCGATTGACAAGAAAGGAAGTCCCCTTCGTATGGACCCAAGAATGTGAAGCCAGTTTCCAAGAGTTAAAAAGAATGCTGACAACTGCTCCAGTACTGACGCTGACAGACCCGGAGGAACCATTCGAGGTGTATTGTGATGCCTCCAAGATAGGCTTGGGATGTGTACTTATGCAACACGGCAGACCAGTAGCGTATGCATCCCGACAATTGAAGCCGCACGAGGAAAACTACCCCACACACGATCTAGAATTAGTTGCGATCGTGTTTGCCTTGAAGATATGGCGTCATCACTTGTACGATACAACTCTAACAGTGTACAATGATCACAAGAGCCTCAAGTATTTATTCGATCAAAAAGAGTTGAACATGAGACAGTACCGTTGGATGTAGTTCATAAAGGACTACAACTTTGAATTGCAATACCATCCCGGCAAGGCGAATGTAGTCGCAGATGCCTTGAGCAGAAAAACCAGAGGAGTTGCGAGCATGAAGATAGCCAAGCATCGACTGATGGAGGAATTCCGAAACTTGAACTTAGCAGTGGTAAATAGCGAATGCGAGGCCGAATATTGGGCAGTGCAGATCATAGACGAACTACTAGAAAGGATCAAACATGCTCAGCAAGCCGTCGACTGTTGGAAGAGACTGAGGAACCAATCTGGTGTTAGCCTAAACCAGCAAGGCATAATTACTTTCCAAGGGAGAATAGTTGTCCCTACAAAACCCCTGAGCGAGGAAGTCATGGAGCTGGTGCATAAGAGTCAATACTCAATACACCTAGGAGCCACCAAGATATACGCAGACTTGAAGAAGATCTTCTGGTGGAAAGGAATGAAAAGAGATGTGGGAAGGTACGTGAGCAAATGCATGGTGTGCCAGAAAGTGAAGATTGACCATCAGAGACCGGCAGACACCCTACAGACCTTGAACATCCCGGAGTGGAAATGGCAGAGTATATCTATGGACTTCGTAACAGGTTTACCCAGAACTCAAGCAGGCTACGATGCCATCTGGGTGGTGGTCGACAGATTGACCAAATCGGCACACTTTATACCAGTGAAAGGGACTTACACGACAGAGAAGTTGGCTCAGATCTATATGAAAGAAATTGTAAGGTTGCACTGCGTCCCTTAGAGCATATTGTAGTGATCGGGATCCTAAGTTTACATCCCGATTCTGGTCTTTATTGCAACAGGCGTTCGGGACCCAACTGCGATCGAGCACGGCTTATCACCCCCAGACCGACGGACAGACTGAGAGGACAATACAAACACTCGAGGACATGTTGCGGGCCTGCGCTTTAGAGAAGGAAGGTTGTTGGGATTAGTACCTGCCATTGGCAGAATTCTCTTACAATAACAGTCATCATGCCAGTATCGGTATGGCTCCGTACGAAGCACTTTATGGAAGAAGGTGTCGTACACCTACCTGCTGGGAAGAAGTTGGCGACAGAGAGTTGTTCGGACCAGACATGATCAGAGAAACGACGGAACAGATCAAGATGATTCGCCACAGGCTACGAAAAGCCCAAGATCGACATAAGAGTTACTATGACCTGAAGCACCGACCCCTGGAGTTTGAAGTAGGGGATCATATATTCGTCCAACTCTCACCTATTACTGGTGTCGGCAGAGCTCTTGGTGTACGGAAGCTAAGTCCACGATATATCGGTCCCTATCAGATTCTGAAAACGGTAGGACCGGTAGCTTATCAATTAGCATTACCACCCAATCTGGCAAACCTTCACGATGTATTCCATGTAAGCCAGTTGAAGAAGTATTTGGTGGATCCTTCCCATGTCTTATTACCGGACACCGTTGAAGTGAGACCCAACTTGAAGATTCCGGTGACACCCTGCAAGATTTTAGATAGAGAAGAGAAACGACTCCGCAGCAAGGTGATCCCGATGGTGATGGTGTAGTGTCAAGGAAGGACCCCTGAAGAAGAAACCTGGGAGCGTGAAGTTGAGATCCGACGGCAATACCCCGACTTAGATTAATTGTAATTTTTTAGGA